>NC_050456.1:20245919-20525919 GCF_903995425.1 Onychomys torridus
GTGGTATATAACAAAATCATAAGGAATGTCTATTTTAACTTCTTCAGAAACTCCTACACTGATTTTCATAGTGGCTGAATCAATTTATACTCCCACTAACAGTAAATAAATGTCTCCCTATCCCCACACCCTCACCAGCATTTATTGTCATTTTTACTTGATGACTGCTATTCAAACTGGGTTGAAATGGAATCTCAAAGCTTTAATTTACATTTCCCTATTCGCTGTCAATATTGAGAACTTTTTAAAATGTTTTATTGGTCATTTGTGATTTCTTTGGGGAACTCTGTTCAGCTCCATAGTTCACTTTTTAATTGAGGTGTTTTCTTGATGCCTACTTTTAAAATCTAGGTTGTATTGATTATTGGTGTATGTGCATGCATATGTGTGTCATAGCATACCAATGGAGATCAGAAGACAGCCTTGTGAGGTTGGTTCTCTTCTTCTAAAACTTTCATGTGGTTTCTGGGGGATTGAACTAAGGTCTCTAGTCTTGCATCTTCAAGTGGCAAGTGACTTTATCCTCTGAGCCATCTTGTCAGGCCTTATTTTTTAAATTCTTTATACATTCTAGATATTAAAACTTGGGCAGATGTGTAGCTAGCAAAGATTTTTCTCCCATCTTATAAACTGATTCTTCCCTTGCCTCTTTTCTATGCAGAAAGAAGTCTTTTCATTTCATAAGGTCTGGTTCAACATCTATTAACCTGATTTAAACAGCAACTAGAGACCTGTTTAGAAAGTCCTTATCTACGCCTATCTATTGGATCATACTCCCAACTTTTTCCTGTTGTGGTTTCAGAGTTTTGAGTTTTATATTAAGGTGTTTGATTCATTTAGAGTTGACTTTTGGGCAATGTATGAGAAAATGATCTAGTTTAATTCTTTTACATGTATTTATCCAGTTTCTCCAGAACTAGTTGATGTCTTTTATCTAGTGTGTACTTTTGACAGACATCTTTGTCAAAAATAATGAAGCTGTATGGACTCTATCCTATTCTATTCCAAACTGTTCTATTCTTTGTATTGATCTACATGTCTATTTTGTGCCAAGCTGACTTTCTATGGTTCTGTAGTGTAACTTGAAATCAGTTGAGGCAATACCTCAGCATTATCCTTTAGTTTCGTGATTGCTTAATCAATGTGTGATATTTTGTGCCTGTGAATTTTAGGATTTTTTTTTAAGAGGGACATTAAAATTTCAGTTGAGAGAACACTGTATCTGTAGGTTGATTTTTGGTTTTATGTTCATTTTCAAAATATTGATTCTTCTGATCAGTGAGCCTGAGAATCTGTATTAGTTACTGTTTTATTAGTGTAATAAAACACCACGACCAAGGCAGCTTATAGAAGGAAGAGTTTATTAGACCCAACATCCCAAAGGGCTAGTGTCCATACGGCAGAGACAGGCATGGCGGGAGGCAGCAGGCATGGCAGCTGGAGCTGGTAGCTGGAAGCTGGGAGCTCAGGTTTCAAACCACCAAGCAGGAAAGCACAAAGAGAAAAGTGGAAATGACATAAAGCTTTTAAATCCCAAAGCCTGACTCAAGTAATACACTTCTTCCAGCAAGGCTACATCTCCTAAACCTTCCCAAGTGGTACCACCAATTTAGGACCAAGTGTTCAGATGCCCAAGACTATGAGAGATATTTATTATTCCAACCACCACATTCCACTCTACTATCCATAGTCTTGTGGCCATATTATACCGCAAAACATTGCCTTCTGGGAGCAGATAATGCCTTATGCTCTTTTTTGCACTTTGGAAGCTTAGTTGGGTATTATCCTATCCTGGGGAATCCTTTCCTTTATTCCAAGGAAGATCTGGCCTTTCCTTAATGGTGTTCTTTTCCTTAACAAGGACAGCCTCTTTTCAAGCACAAGCCTTGGCTCTAACATTAAGGCTGCCAGTGTCCTTTTTCTCTCCAAACTGCATATTTTATATTTCTTTCTGAAACATTTTTCTTTTTCATTGTAAACTTACATGTAAGTTAATTGCTAATAACTACACAACAGAGTCAGTAGTAGGATGTCTTGAAATCTCCTCTGTCCAAGAAATTAATCCAATACTTGTCAATGTAGCCACATGCAAGTTCTTAGAACACAGGCAGAAAGCAGCCACATATTTTTTTGCCAAAATGATATGGGAGCAGTCACTAGCCCAATGGCTAATATTGCTCTCCTCTGAAACCTCTTGAGTTAGGCCTCCATGGCTTTTGGCCGCACTATGTTCTAAGTTCCAGTAGGATAGCTCATTAAGTTCTTCTTACAGCATTCAACTGCTTTTACAGTCCAAAGTTCCAAAGTCTTCCACATTCCTCAAAAACAAAAACAAAAACAAAAACCCAGCATGGTCAGGTCTGTCATAGTGCGCTAGCTAGTTTTATGTCGACTTGACACATGCTAGAATTATCTGAAAGGAGGGAACCTCAGTTGAGAAAATGCCTCCATAGATTCAGATGTAGGGCATTTTCACAATTAGTGATTGATGAGGAAGGGCTCAGCCCATTGTGGGTGGGCTACCCCTGGGCTAGTGGTCCTGGGTTCTATAAGAAAGCAGGCTGAGCAAGGCATGGGAAGCATGTACCCCTCCATGGCCTCTGCATCAGCTGTTGCCTTCAGGTTCTTGCCCTCTTTGAGTTCCTGCCTTGACTTCTTTCAATGATGAATAGTGATATGGAAGTCTAAGCTAAATAAACCCTTTCCTCTCTAACTTGCTGTTTTGGTCATGGTATTTCATCACAGCAATAGATACCCTAACTGAGACACATAGCAAGCCCATTCCCTGGTACCAACTTATGTATTAGTTACTTTTCTATAGCTATGATAAAACACCATGACCAAGGCAAGTTTTAGAAGGAAGGGCTTATTTGTGCTTACAGCTCCAGAGGGTTAGAACCCATATGCTAGAGACAGCAGGACAGCATGCAGCAGACATAGTCCACTCTAGAGACTCACCTCCTCCAGCAAGGCCACCCTTCTTAAGCTTACCAAAGGGACACTACCAACTGTGGTGATATTGTGTTCCCCCAAATTATTGTGCACCCTAATAAACTTATCTGGGGTCAAAGAACAGAACAGCCACTAGATATAGAGGCCAGAAAATGGTGGCACACACGCCTTTAATCCTAGCATTCCAGAGGCAGAGATCTGTCTGGATCTCTGTAAGTTCAAAGCCATACTGGACAAAACCAGGCATGGTAACAAGAGCCTTTAATCCCAGGAAGTGACGGCAGAAAGCAGAAAGGTATTTAAGGTGTGAGTACTAGGAACTAGAGCCTGGTTAAGCTTTTAGGCTTTTGAGCAGCAGTTCAGCTGAGATCTATTTGAATGAAGACTCAGAAGCTTCTAGTCCAAGGAAACAGGATCAGCTGAGGAATTGGCAAGGTGAGGTTAGCTGTAGCCTGTTCTGTTTCTCTGACTTTTCAGCATTCACCCCAATATCTGGCTCCCAGGTTTGTTTTTATTAATAAGACCATTTAAGATTCATGCTATAACCAACTAGGGACCAAGAGTTCAAATTGTCTGAGGCTAGTAGAGACATTTATTATTTAACAGTTTGTTTTTCATGTTCTTTTCTTTTTTTACTATCTTCCTTAATTTCTTCAGTACACTAAAGTTTAAATTGTAGAGGTCTTTAAATTCCTTGGCTAGATTTATTACAATGGTTTTGTTTCGAGGTTTTGGTTTTTGATGCTACCATGGATGGGATTGTTTCCCTGACTGCTTTCTCGATATGTTAATTATTGATGTGTAGAAATGATACTAATTATTGTATATTAATATTGTAACTTGCCAAATTGCTAAAAAGTGTTATAATGGGTATTCTGGTTGTCGACTTGACTACATATGAATTAATTAAAACTCAAGTGTCTGGGTACCCTGTGAAGGTTTTTTTTTTTTTTTTCCTCAGTTAAATCACTTGAAGCAAGAAGCCCACTTTTAATCTGCATCGTTTGAGTTGGAAAGACACATCTTTACTCCAGATTTTTTGAGGTGGGAAGATCCATCTTTAATCTGATCCACAGCTTCTGGCCCCAACCTAATAATGGAAGTTTCCTCTTTCTGCCTGCTTGCTCTTTATCTTGCTGGCAAGTCTATTCCTTCACTGGCATTAGAGCCTCTGTCTTCAGGAATCTGGTATATACTAAAGACCAGCTGAGACATCCAGCCTTGTGAATGGAACAACTACTTGATTCTCAGACCTTCCATTGGTAGACAGCTATTGTTGGACTTGCTGGACCACAGGCGATAAGCCATTCTAATGAATCCCTTTTCTGTCTATATATGTGTAGATAGAAAGAAGAAAATTGGATGCTACATAGATAGATAGATAGATAGATAGATAGATAGATAGATAGATATTCATTCTATAATTTCTGTTACCCTAGAGAGCCCTAATACAAATTTTCAGTACCAGAAATGGTTCTAGAGCAACAGAAGTATACTGATGAATTGTTTCTTTGTTTGTTTTGTTTTGTTTGAGACAAGGACAAGCAGTGGCTGTCCTAGAACTCACTATGTAGATCAGGCTGGCCTCAAATTCAAAGATCCACCTCCATCTCTATAAGTTTGAGGCCAGTCTGATCTACAGAGAGAGTTCCAGGTCTACAGAGAGAGTTCCAAGTCTACAGAGAGTTACACGGGGAAACCCTGTATCGAAAACAAAACAAAACAAAACAAAGATCCACCTGCTTCTGCCTCCCAGGTGCTGGGATTAAAGGCATTCATCACTACACACCTGGCTGTAAGGATGAATTTTTTAAAATATGTCTGGAATAGGCTTCCAATTTGACAACACCCACAGTTACTGAAGGTTCTTCAATTACTGAAGCCCCTCCTGGAAGCTAAGAGAGTATTGAAAGCCCATGGTATGAACTATATTACAAACTTAAGGAGATGAACACATTTGATTATCATGATTCACCAGTTGTGAGAAGCAATGGATTTGGTGACTCTGTATATAAAAATTTGACAATTTATGGAAAAATAAGGAAACAGATAATGCTGGTCAGGTGCACTTACCATCTCTCAATAAATTGACAAAGGATAGGAATGAGCTCTGTGATAAAAATTAACCAACTTCTAGTATCTTGGAATACCGTGAAAGACAACAGTGAACTTAGTGATAAAATTGACCAGCTCCAAATTCACACAAAGAGAATCTAAAGATTTCTAAATGTGCCCTGGAAGAGAATCTTCTTTCCAGTGGCCACAGTGTTCAGGTTGTGGAAAATCAACCCCGAGCTCTCATTATAAGGTTAGCTGATTTACAGTAAAAATTCAAGTCCCAGCCTCCAAGAGTGTCATCAGCTAAAGTAAGGATATTAATAAATAAAGAATGGGATCCTGTAACATGGAATGGGGTTATTCAGGAGAAACCTATTGAGGCTGAGAATTTTGAATCCTCAGACTCTCAAGGGTTTATCTCACCTGAGGAAGTAGTCTCTCCACCTGAGCAGAAGAGGAACTCCTGAGCTGGTCAGTGGTGGCACACACCTTTAATCCCAGCACTCAGGAGGCAGAGGCAGAAGGATTTCTGTGAGTTCAAAGCCAGCCGGGTCTACAGAGTGAGTTCTAAGACAGTCAGGGCTACAAGAGAAATCCTGTCCCAAAAAAACAAAAAATTGAAAATAGTAATAATAATAATAATCAGAAGATGTCATCTCACCTCCATCCCCTGAAATATTGTCTTTCCTACTGTCGACTGAGAAAATTAGTCTTCCATTGTCTGCTAAACCAGCAGTGACTTTCCCTGAAGTAGATGCCAGGCAAGACAATACTGGTGTCCTTCAGGGACCCCCAACACTTGCCTCTAGACGGAACCAGACTAAAGGCTAAGCAGGATCCCAGAGAGGAGATAGAGTAAAGTCAATGAGGCATGCTACACTACTAAAGAGCTTAATTCATTCAAGCAGAAGTCTGAGGAATATGTGTGGGAATGGATTTCAAGGGTATAAGATTATAGTGAAAAAAAAGTAAAACTGGATCAGGATGAGTTTATAGATACTGACCCACGGAGTGTGAAAAGACCAAGCAGATGCCATAACGGGCTGCTCAGTCTTCTTTCAGAGGTCAGGCCTCAATTTCAGTTTCCTAAGACTTGAGCAGCAGTTTCTGGGAGGTCCATGAACAAAAGGCATAGCCCTTGTGATAGCTGCTTTTCTGCACGTACTCTGACTGCTCAAGGTTCAGCCAGTTGTTTACTGTCTGAGACCTCTCACCGACTTAGAGCTACGTGCATGGGTCAATGTGAACGTGTGAGGCCAGCCAGTCTCCATGGCAGCTCAAGGACAGAGCCTGGGCCACTGAGTTAGCACCCACAGTCAGTATGGGCTAGGCCAGCCAGCCTCCATGGCAACTCAAGGACAGAGCCTGGGACTTGTCCAGGCCTGTCCAAAAATGATAACTGTAACCCCCAACCAGTAAATTCAAAAGTTACACACCCTTACCTAATCCTGTGACGCCAAGGCTTGTACCACCCTGCTTGCGATTTTTCCCTTTAAAACCCCCTCACCCTGAGAGCTCAGAGCCATCCTTCTCCACGCACTGTGTTGAGTGTTGGACATGGACCAAGCCCTGGGCTTGCTTGTTATCAATAAACCCCTGTATGTTTTGCATTGGATATCAGCTCTTTGATGGTCTCTTGACAGAGGCACAGCAAGTGGAGATTCTAGATTTAAGGTTTCACAGTTAAAAGGGGTGTCAAATTTTGTGTGAATGGTTGGCTGGAGTGTTTGTCAAAAGATGGCCTGCTGAAAAGGAATTAAAGATGCCTGATATCCCCTGGCTTAATGTTGGTGAGGGGACTTTTAGACTCTGGGAAATTGCAATGCTAGAGTGGGTATCCCATGTAAAACCTAATCCACCACAAAGGGAAGGCTCAGGAGTCATGCCCTTCACTACTCCTATAAAATGCAAAATGATTAGAGAGATGTCACCCCATCTGAAGAGCTTTATTGTCCACCTTTCCTTGTGCCAGACCTCAGGTTAGAGATGCTGTTGGATGGATTAAATGCCATGGGTTTAATTGGGCCAGGTGGTGGCACTGAATTGCCAAAGGCAAGGTGATTGCAGTTATTGGAATGGGCAGTGTAGATCAAACAATATTCATAATGGCCTAAGCTGTAATGGTCAGCACAGGCAAAATGGTGGCATGACTCATATGCACTTTGGGTCCTGGCTAACCAATCATGGTGTTTCCAGGCATGAAATAAATAAGAAAGCCTACTACATTTTTATAAAAATCTGTATAAGCAAAAAAATTCTCAAACAACTAAAAGAAGAAAGGCTACATCGGATTGTGGCAAAAGAGAATTTCGGCCCATAAACCAATTTCTAGACTTGACCAAGTTTGCAGCCCCAGAAGCCCTTTAAGGAAGGGGTGGCCAGGTTCTCCTGAGGAAGGATCTTGATAAAATACCTGAAAGTTTTACAGTTGGCCTTTCTCCAGAGGGACCTATGGTCTTTAACAAGGATAACTGTACACTGGAGGAAAGGAAACAATCAGACTCTCCAGGGTCTAATGGATACTGGTTCTGAATTGACATTGATTCCAGGAGATCCTAAATAACATCATGGACCTCTAGTTGAAGAAGGGATTAGAGGAATTTTGGCTGAACTCTGATTCACAGTAAGTATAGTAAATCCCTGAACTCATCCTATGGTTATTTACCTAGTCCCAGAATGTATAATTGGGATAGGTATACTTGCAAGTTGGATGAATTCTCACATTGGTTCCCTGACCTGTGGAGTGAGGGTGATTATAATCAGAAAGGCTAAATGGAAGGCTTTAGGTAAGTTGCCTCTACCAGGAAACAGTGAATCAAAATGGTATTGCATCCCAGGAGAAATTGCAGAGATACAGTGCTACCATCAAGGACTTGAAAGATGAGTATGGTGTGGTTCCCACCACATCTCCCTTTGTATCTGGCTAGTGCAGAAGACAGATGGATCATGGAAAATGGCAATAGACTATCAAAAACTCAATCAAGTAATGACTCTAATTGCAGCTGCTGAACCAGATGTGGTGTCTTTACATGAGCAGATTGACACATCTCCTGGTATATGGTGTGTAGCTATTGATCCACAAGCCCCTTTGTATCTGGCTATTGATCCACAAGCCCTTTGTATCTGGCTAGTGCAGAAGACAGATGGATCATGGAAAATGGCAATTGATTATCAAAAACTCAATCAAGTAATGACTCTAATTGCAGCTGCTGAACCAGATGTGGTATCTTTATATGAGCAGATTGACACATCTCCTGGTATATTGTGTGCAGCTATTGATCGAGCAAATCCATTTTTCTTGATACCTGCCCACAAGGACCACCAGAAGTAATTTACTTTCAGTTGTCAAAGCCAGCCATATACCTTTACAGTTTTACCTCAAGGATATAGTAACTCTCCAACACTGTGTTGTAACTCAAGTTTGAGGGATATTGCTCGTCTATCTCTCCAACAAAACACTACATTGGTCCACTCTATTGACAACATTATGCTAATTGGACCACAGGAGCAGCAGGTAGCAACCACTTTGAACTTGTTCGTAATACACATTAGAGGATGGGAAATAAATCCAATTAAATTTCGAAGACCTTCTACCTCAGTGAAATTCTTAGAAGTCCAGTGGGGAGGTATGCAGAGATATTCCTTCTAAGGTGAAGGCTAATTTATAGCACCTAGTCCTTCTACAACCAAGAAAGAAGTACAACATTTTGTGGGCCTATTTGGATTCTGGAGATGGCACATTCCTCACTTGGGTGTGTTACTCTGCCCTATATACCCAGTGACTTGGAAAGCTGCCAGTTTTGAGTGAAGCCTGGAACAGGAAAAGGATCAACATGTTCAGGCTGCTATGCAGGCTTCTTTACCACTTGGAAGATATGATCAAATAGACCGAATGGCACATGGGGTGTCAGTGG
Source organism: Onychomys torridus (assembly GCF_903995425.1). Classification (NCBI taxonomy): domain Eukaryota; kingdom Metazoa; phylum Chordata; class Mammalia; order Rodentia; family Cricetidae; genus Onychomys; species Onychomys torridus. The sequence goes on from NC_050456.1 coordinate 20,254,844, forward strand.
CAGATAGAGGTGCTAGTAGGAACAGTAGCAGGCCCCATAGGTGAATCACAAAAGAGACCTTTAGAATTTTAGAGCAAGTCTCTACCATCATCTGCAGACAACTATTCTCTCTTTGAGAGACAGCTCTCGGCCTGCTTTTGGGTCTTAGTGGAAACTGAACATATGACAATGGGCCATCAAATTACCACGTAACCAGAGGTTCCTATCATGAGCTGGGTGTTAGCTGACCCACCAAGTCATAAAGTAGGACATGCATAAAGCAATCTATAATTACACAAAAGTGGTGTATATGTGATTGAGCCTGAGCAAATCCTGAAGACATAGCAAGTTACATGAAGAAGTTACCCAAATGCCTACAGTTTCTACTTCCATTACAAAGCAGTCTACTGCCAAGTATGCACCTATAGCCTCATGGAGTGTGCAATATGATCAGTTGGCTTGAGGAAGAGAAGTCTAGGGCCTGGTTTACTAATGGTTCTGTATGTTTTGCAGACATTACCCAGAAGTGGAAAGCTGCCCCATTATAACCCCTTCCTGAGCCAATCCTGAAAGACACTGGCAAAGGGAAATCTTCACAGTGGGCAGAACTTCAGACAGTACACATAACCCTACATTTTATTTGGAAGGAGAAATAGCCAGGTTGCAGTTGGTCACTGATTCATGGGTTACAGTCAATGGATTGGCTGATGGTCATGGACTTGGAAAGAGCATGATTGAAAACTGGGTGAGAAAGACATCTGGGGAAAAAGTATTGGGTAGATCTTTCCAAATAGGTGAAGGATGTGAAGAAACTTGTGCAAATGCTCATCAAAAGGTAAGTTCAGCAATCTAGTAGATAGGATGACGTGTTCTACTGACAGTCAGCCTTTCTCCTCAGCCGTTCCTGTCACTGTCCAGTGGATCCATGAACAAAGAGGCATGGTGGCAGAGATGGGGGTTATCCATGGTTTTGACAATATTCTGCTCACCACTTGCTATAGCTGCTGCTGAGTGCCAACAAGAGAGACCAACAATAGAGCCCCAAAATATGGCACTATTCCCCAGGGAAACTAGCCAGCAACCTGGTGGCAGGTTGATTACATTGGATCACTTCCTCTGTGGAAACAACGTTTTGTCATTCCTGGAGCAGATACTTATTCTGGTTATGGATTTGCTTTTCCTGCATGTAATACTTCTGCCAAAATCATCAAGGGCTTACAGAATGCCTATCCACCATTATGGTAATCCACACAGTATTGCTTCTGACACAAGGAATTCACTTCACAGCTAGAGAAATATGACAGTGGGCCCATGATCACAGAACCTACTGGTCTTAGCATGTTCCTGACCGTACTGAAGCAGCTGACCTAATAGAAGATGGAATGGCCTTTTGAAGACCCAGTTGCAGTGCAAATTAGATGCCAGAATAAGGGTCCAATATATGGTACAATTTATCTGGTAGCCAGGATCCATGGTCCAGGAATGAAGGAGTAAAAAGGGAATAGCTCCATTCAGTATCACCCCTGTGATCCACGTGGGAAATTTTGTTTCCTATTCCCATCCTATTCTCATGACCTTGAGTTCCGCTGGCCTAGAAATGTTTAGTTCCAGAGCCAGGAGAGCTCCTGCCAGGAACCACAATAAACATTCCATTGAACTGAAAGCTCAGACTTCCCCCTGGCAACTTTGGACTTCTGGTGCCTTTGAGCCTATAGGCTAAGAAAGGAATAACAGTGGGAGGTGGGGGGAGTAATTGACCTAAATTACGATGGGGAAATTGGATTGCTTTTCCACAGAGGAGCTAAGAGAGATTACATTTGAAGTGCAAGCTATCCTTTAGGGCATCTCTTGGTGCTATGATGTCCTGTGATTACAACAGCCTAGTCCAGGGAGGATGGCAGAGGACACAGACTCATCAAGAATGAAGGAATCAGTCACTCCTCTGAGAAAAGAACCAAGACCTGCTGAGGTGCTTGCTTGAGGATGGGGGAAATACAGAATGCGTAGTAGAGGAAGGTAGCATAAATACCAGCTAAGGTCACTTGAACAGTTACAGAAAGAGGGTTACAATTGATATGAGTGCTTCTGTTGTATTTTTTAAAGAATGTGTTAGTACAATATTTTTCCCCTCAATTTCTTTATCGTGTGATGTAACATCAATAAAGAGAACATCAATGGTTATCATATTTAAGTTTGAGATACTCAAAAGAAGGTCCTTCAAGGGACATTGCCACCTATTCTAAATTTATAATGCATTTGCAGTTGTATGAGGGGTAGTTGTAACGTGGTTAAATATACAATGTATTTGTGATTGTACGTGGAATTGTGTTTAGTTGTTATTATGACCTGGTTACCCCCCCCCCACTCCCCCCCCCCCCCCCCCCCCCCCCCCCCCCCCAGCACATGGTTTTCATTTGGAAATTAGTTGACAAGGGGTGGGCTTGTGATGGTTCTTGTCAACTTGACTATATCTGGAATAACTTAAAACCCAGAAGTGGGGGGCACATCTGTGAGGGATTTCTGCTTAATTTGAAGTGGGAAGATCTTCTAATTGGAATCTTTGAAGTAGAAAGACACACCCTTCATCCAGATCTTTAGCCCAAATCTAATCTGGGCCATGTCTTCTGCTGGTGGCCTATGTAAGGACACAGAAGAGGGAAACTGCTGCTCCTTTCCTGCTTGCTCTCATCTTGCTAGCAAGTCCATTCCTTCACTGGCATGAGAGCTACTTCTTTGGAATTCCAGCATATACTGTAGACCAGCTGAGACATCCAGCTTTGTAGACTGAGCAATTACTGGATTCTTGGACTTTGTTCATAGGCTGCAATTGTTGGACCTCAGGCTGTAAGTCATTCTAATAAATCCCCTTTCTATATATATAGAGAGGTTCATTCCATAAGTTCTGTTAGTCTAGAGAACTCCGGCTAATGCAGGGATCCAGGGAGCATTTTTTTTTTCCCTTGCCAGTGCCGGAGATTAAGCATTAGATAAGCGATCCAGCCCAAAGAGACTGGGGGCTGGACAGACTCCCTGGCTGGCAGACAGGTAGGAGGCGGTGGGGATGGAGAGGGAATGAAGGTGGTGAATTTCCAACACAGCAGGCTTCTTCCTCATCCTTGTTTTGACTTGAAACAAAAACCTGGCAGCTTAAAACAAAGGCTGTGTAGGCTTCTGTCCCCCTCGGGCAGGACCCCAGTTGTTGGGACTGGCTCAACAAGTCCAAGGCTTGATCACACCGCGTTACACAACAGCTGGGGACCAATCAACCATTATCTTTCTCCAAACTGATCAACCCTACATTAGGTGGAGGAAAACTCTTTAGAGAAACTTTTTTAAACAGCCAGCCCTAGAGAAGAGACGAGATTTTTGGCTTCTGGAGAAGGAGTCTTCCCCCTCAACACACACCCCACTTTGCAAGGGGCCATTTTCTCTGTGTGTGTTTCCTCATCCCCAGTAACTGCCTTTCTTCAATAGCTCATTCTGTCTGCTGGGTTCTGTGGTGTTTGTTGAGACTACTCTGATGCTACCTGTTATGCTCAAGATTTTCCTTGCCTTTTAATTCTTTAACTAGCAGAGAAAATGAACCTATCAAGACCTGTAGCTTGGTCAGATTGAGAATTTTAATTCCCATGAGAGATAAAACTTACTGCAGAGAAGGTACAAAGAATTGTAAAATATATGGGAAAACATTTAGTTTCTACCTTCAAGAACTATATATTTAATGAGTTCATAATATTAATGTAGTACATTAGATAGTAAGACATAGGAATAACAAAATATGTGGCTATGTCATTAATTTTTTTCATTTTACTTTGTGTTTGGGTGTTTTATTTGCATGTATATACACCATGTGTATACAGTGCCAGAGGAGGCAAGAAGAAGAAACTAGATCCCCTGGGACTCAAGTTCTAGGTTGTGAGACATCTTGTGGGTGCTGGGAATTTGAACCCAGGACTTCTGGAAGAGCAGCCAGTGCTCTTAGCTGCGGATCCATGTCTCCAGCCCCTCAATCACTGATGAATGAATCTGTAAACAGCCTAGCCAACTATGATACAAACATACATTCATTTATACACCTGTTTCTGTGCACAGAATGCATTCAATTTCTAACAATTTTTCTTTAAAATACAAAATTGGCAGTGTCAGATACTCCTAATCTGAAAATTCAGCTGGTTATAACGTTTTTAAAAATCCCTGGTCTTTTACCCTCCCTATTTGCCAACCTCACTGCCAGACATAACTGGTAGTTTGTGGTTCCATCCTGAAACTCTGTATCACCATGCATATGCACGTACTTCAAAAGAAGGGTATTAACAGTCCCAAAGCTGACTTTTCAGTATTTCAACATCGCTGATCTTCGAACTTTGAACGCCTTCAGTATCAGTATATCAAATCCTAAAACATCATAATTTAATATTTATTGGCGGACAAATTATTTCTCCTTTCCCACTGTTAAAAACGTTACATCGGTTAACAAATAACTTTCTACCTTCGTGCCAGGTATCTAGAATATGGGTGTCTGGATTCTAGAAATTCAGCAAATCCCTCAAGTTGTGTTTTGAAAGACACTGAGGAAACACTGTTAGGGTAAATCAAGTTTAAACCAGGGCTCTCAGGTGACCCACTATTAAACCCTGCTCTAATGTCTACAGACACTTGTGTTCTTTCAGTCATCTGCCTACAGGACCAGAATTCTGGGCAAGTTTCTTAAACCTCTCACATGCATTCCCTTCAGAAACTCCAGACATTCTGGGATTAAAATGTTCATCCTAGTTCTCGCTAAAGGAAACAGACACCCCAGGGCCAAGAAAGAATCTTCCAGGACAATGGGGAACTGTGATGTAAAAAGAACCCCCGAGGAAGGCGCCTTCACACGGGTCTCATTAGCATGGGGTAAGCCTGTTTTCAGTCCCATCCTGGTGGGGGTGGCTGGCGCCCTAGGCTGGTACCCGGGACCTGCAAGGAGAAGGAGTTGTTTTCCTCGCCGGGTCCGCACATCCTCTCCAGCGCACACCACGGTAAGTTCGCCCCAAGACTCCAGGGCGCAGAGGCAGCCACTCACCTCCCACTTCCCAGCGGCGGGGCGGGGCGGGGCGGGGCGGAGCAGCCGTGCCTTCCGGGTCGCAAGCGGAAGTGGGCGAATTTGAATTCTGCGAGCCGTTGGATGGGGCTGCGCCGGGTGGGCGTACGGCAGCGCAGCGCTAGACGCGGGCGGTCACGCAGCGGCCCTGGGACTCCGGCTCCGCGCCTGGTGAGGACACGGCCCGGAGGGACGGGAGGGTCCCCGGCACGGATGCTCATGAGCCGTGCGAGCTTCTCCCTGCGCTGCACGGTGTGCGCTGCCGCAGCTCCAGCCCCGAGCTGCGGGAGGTGGGAGAGCTGTCCTTTATTAATTAAAGACAGAAGTGGGTCCCCGGGGAGGGGGGAGCGGGTTGCACGCAGGGATGCTCGACGTGGCTCCCAGTTGCTCCTCAGACCGGTCCCCGCACCGCAGAGAAATGACAGCCTTGAAATGCCTCGTGGGGATTTAAGCTGAAATCTGAGTATCCTTTGTGTTTAAAACCGGGGTATTTTCCTTTCACGCTTTGACATTTCTCGTGTACCGCAAAAATCTGAGCCTCTTTGCTCATTTTAACTGGCTACAGTAACAGCGGTGCCCCACAGATGCTAGTTTTTTAACAATGGGCATACGGGTCTAGTCTGTCCGCCTGCCTTTTCGCCCTCTTCATTCATTGGCCGACTGTGTTATTATGGAGTTATTTCAAGAGGAACTCAATGCATCAAGAATGGAGTTTTCTCTTCGAGCGTTTTTGTTTGGGTTTTCTTTTTGTTCGTCTTGTATGATGAACTGGACCCTGACAAACCCAGACAAAAAGCCATACCTTTTTGAATAGCTTAGATGTGCACGGTAAATGTAAACTTTAAGTATTTCAGATGTTTAGAAGTTCTTTATTTCGCCTTACTGAAAATTGTCAGGTTGGTTTTTGTGCTTTGTAGAGAAAAAAAAAGAGATACATAGAGATCCTTTTAAGGTTTTAGCAGCTGGTTAATGTACCATCGAAATATATAAATACCTTTTTTGAAGTGGTACTAACATCCAAAATAAAATCAATTCTTCATCCTCCTCCATCCCTGCCAACCAGTGTCGCTTTCAGTGTACACCAGGAAGAAAAAAAAAAAAACAACACGATCATTGAAATTGTTTTTCATAAGGCTGCCACAAAGGTATTAGCTTTCCTTTCCCAAAGATCACAGGCAAATCCTCGAGCTTCATACAGGCTACCAGCAAGTCACCAGTTCTAGATTTTCTGTATCCTAGCGTGCTTCCGTTCCCAGTCTGTCTTTGTTTTTCTTTTACCTACATCAAGAAGTGTCATACTTTATTGTGTGCTTAGTCCTATCAAGGCTCCGTGAATACTGTTGCCTGTACTCAAACTTCACAGATTCGAACTTGGTAGGTCTGGAAGGTGGACTTTTGAATAATTACATTTTAACGGAAAAGTTAGAATATTCTGCCAGAGGTTTAAAAACACGGCCTTCCTAGAAAAGCTTGATAATATATTGCTTAAAGACATGCAACTGTAACTAGACTTATTGTTTAGCATTCCCATCACTTCTACACAACCATGGGTGACCTTGACTGGGGAAGTTAAGCCCCTGACTCAGGTCTCTTAAATGTATAATGGGGATAAAGCCTTCCTTGTGGGATTATTGTGGGAATTCAATGGATTAGTACATGTGTAATGCATAGTAAATGAAAACGGATGTCTAAAATACAGCTACTAAACATGGTACAACCATATTATATGTATTTTCATTAACCTTTACAATGTGTATGAGGTACCTACAGTCTTCAGACAAAGATCCAGCAATATATGTTCTTATGTAATTAATAAAAGTGAAGATCTGAAACTAGATTTAACTAAGAAATTAAATTATTTGGGGTGTGTGTGTGCGTGCGCGCTTTATGAAAGTCAGAGGCATTGTGATCCTATGTGTAGAGACCTGTAATCCTGGGGATTATCCATTGTGAGTCATTTTTTTCCCTCCTCCTTTGTCAGTTCCAGGGGTCAAATACAAGTTCTCAGGCTTGATGCCTAGAACCTTTGCCAACTGATCTATCTTATTGTCCTAAAATAAACATTTTTGCAAGTAGTTCTTTCTGTCCCTTTCTTGAGTCTCCAACTGCTATTTCATAAAATTTCCAATATATGGATGGTTCAAATCTCAGCTTTCTTAAACAAAAAAAAAGTCCTTTATAGCCTGGCTGTGGACAGTCTGATTCCAAGCTCTGTTTTCAAGTGACACACGGCCATATTTGAGAAAAATTAAAATAACCCCTGGAGAAATTTTAATTAAGAAAAAGACCAATATTTATTCATATTCATGACATATTAGCTGTTTTATATGCCTTTTCTCATTTAAGCCAGATAACATTTATTGTCTCTATATTAAGATAAACTGAGTTACCAAAATATTTAATTTTTAAGATGTTTTTTTATATCTGATGCTGTTTGTGAAAATGAGTGATGTACAATATAATTAAATAATGAGTGAGAGAGAACTAAATAAACAGAAAGCTTGCTGTTCCATTTACTTTAAGCTTAAGACCTAACCGTCTTGCCTACATTCTTTTCTGTAAAAACCTGTCCAGTAATGTTGGGCCATCCTTCTAAAGAAAACAATATTCCACCATCAGACACTCCTTCTGCAGAGATGGTGTGTGTCTTTAAATCAGAGCGTGTGTCCCTGGCACAGTCTCGATTGTTCACATGACTTCTTCTTAAATTCTAGAGTTGGAATACTACAAGACTTTTGTGTGTTAGAATGACATAAGAATCCTGAGCAGTGGTCATAGCGATCCAGTGTGTAGAGACCAAGAGGTACTGTTTCCTGAGAGTCATTTGTATATGAAAATCAGCACACACTGGTAACATGGTTAGTTTTCCTTTTAATTTAAAGGGATATCACTATTATAAAAATTCATCTGGTAATTCAATTTGTAAGTAATAAACTTCATCCATCTTAGGGGTTTAGTTAAATGCATCTTAGTGATGATACTCTATTGTACAAATGTGCTACAGTGTTTAAATCTATCCCTCTATTGATGCATATTTAGATCACTTGTGGGTTTTTAGCCATTACAGAACAAGCTACTGGGACATTTGTATGTAGTGAATATGCTTTCTTCCAATATCTGATAGACATAGTTGTATATTTAACATTTTCTAGGTGTAATTAACATGGAATTAACCATTGTTAGTAGTACACAGTTCAGTGACAGTACATTTATAATGTAAAGCCATCGACTCAGCCTAGTTAAAAAAGCCTCCCATTTCATAGATGTTATTAATTATGGTTTTCTATTTTGTTTACTTTGGCCAAGAGTGTCAATCATATCATTTCAAATCAGACCATTTCTTTGAGTCTTTGTGACTCTTGTATTAGTTTTTTCTGTTCCTTCCTTCTGTCTGCCACTTTGAAACTTGGACTGTTTGTTTTTCTAAGTCTTTGAAGTGCATCGATGAGTTCTCTGCTTTTAATAACGTAAGCATGCATAGCCATGAACTTTCCTCTGCTTTTACTGCTTCTTTTTAGAGACTAGAGACTCACAGGCCATGAGCCACTGAGCTAAAGCCAGTCCTGCTTTTAGTGTTCCTTAAAGGTTCCGATAAGTTATATTTTCATTTTTACTTGATTCTAAAAACTTTGTAAATACTTTTGAGTTCACCAATGATCTAGTGATTCAGCTTCAAAATGTATGATTTCTATAGTTTTTAGCTGTTGATTTTTAGTCTTCTTTCATTATGATCTGATCAGATACAAGAAATTATTTCTATTTTTGTGGGTTTTGGCACTCTTCCAATCTTAAGAATAGTCTGTTCTTTGTTAGACTGACTCATATACACACAAGCGAACTAAAGACGCCAATTGTTCTTCACCATCTTTCCTTCGAAGCTCTAAGAGATCTTTCTTCTTTCTGTGATTTCTTTATGTATATGAATGTTTTGCTTGCGTGTGTGGCTGTACACCACATGTATGCCTGGTCTTGTGGAGGTTCCAGGATGGTTGTAAGCCACTCTGTGGGTGTCAGCAACTAAACTTTGGGTCTTCGGCAAGAGCCTTGTTCTCAACTGTTGAGTCATCACTCCAGCCCTCTAACAATCCTGCTGCATGTTAACAAAGACTTTTCTTGTTTGTTTTTTCTAGAAATACACTTCTTTTGAGACAGGCTCTCACTGTGCAGATGTGACTGGCCTGGAGCTCACTGTGTAGATCAGTCTAGTCTTACACGCACAGAAAGAAATACACCTGCCTCTACCTCTTGAATACTCTCACAGATGTGCACCACCATGCCCACCAAGATGGACTTTCAGAACTCATATTTAGATCTATAATCTAGCTTTTTGTCTTTTGGGGAGTTGATATTGGCAAGCACTAATTACACAGTTCAGGGCATCAGGCCTTGCCTACTGAAACATCAAAGTGAAATGGGAGAGCTGTGGGAGATTTAGAGACTTCTTTACTGTGGCCTTTTAGAACTTAGATTGTTAGTGATTTCTCAAGGAAGGAAAGAGTTTGACGTTATTTCTAAGACTGATACTGTGAGTGCTGTTGAGATATATAACTTTATAACTTTAAAAAATATGTAGGTAACTTTTTTTTTTTTGCTTATGTTTTATTCTGTGAACTTGTTTGAAATAAAGGGATCGCAGCTGGGCATGGTGGTACGACCTTTGTAGTAGGTGAGGCAGGCTTGCAAGTTGACTGTCCCTTTGTCAGGACAAGGTGAAGTGAGAGCATTTGCCTAACATTTAGGGTGCCTGGGCTCAGTCCCTAATGTGAGAGGGAGATCCTAAATCTGGACTGTAAAATGAAACTTTTTCAAAATCAAGGTACTAAAAAGTCTAATTTTAGAAAATGAACTAGAGCTGTATGCGGTTACCACACCGTTAATCCCAGTACTGAGGATGTGGAGGCAGGTGGATCTCTGGGATTTCAAGACCAGCCAGGGCTATAGTAAAACCCTGTCTCTAAAATAAAAGTATAATTGATATTATTTCTTCAAAATGTCAGATATTTGGGTAATTGTTTTTATTTCAATCCTAGAAGAAAGTCACAGGATAAGAAAATAGTATAAGCTACTTGTTTATACCCTGTGTCTTGATTCAGTGTGTTTTCTAAAATTTACATGGACTGGCTTAAAAACATGAGTAGTAAGCCTGTAGTTGGCTAAAGCTAGGTATACTGACTGCAGTGAAATTACAGAGCAGAAGCCAATAAACAAAATCAAATGACTGTAAAAGTTCTTGGCTACCCCAGGGTACTATAGCACATTCGAGTAATGGCATTGATATGACTTGAAAAACTGATGTTTGATACTGACATACACTGGATAATCTTAGGCTAACCAACAAGGAACAGGAAACCTCAGACAACTGTTTAAAAAAAAAAATTTAAGTAACATGGTTGTCTGAATGAAGAGTTGGTCAGACCTTTATGACATCATTCACCAAGAGATTCCTTGAGTCATTGTAGTAGGACAAGGCCAAGCATGTGTAGCCACAGGGGTCTCTTTATAAAGAAAATGTATTCTAGAATTATAGCCATACATACCAGTCAGCTCCAGCAAATAATGATTTGCAGTACACTGAATAATATGGGAATGTTACCCTCAGAAAACTTGCCAGAGTCGTTTGTGTTGTGAACCTTTGGCATTATTTTGTTATAATAAACCCAACAATTAGCAATAGCTAGATATCATTAATCACAGTTGGGACAGATAATGTAAGTATAAGGGGACTTTAAAATTTTATTTTTATTAATTTTACTTTTAACCAGTACTTTAATACTTATTTAGGAATATGGAAATCCGGGCAGTTCTCTGTTGTGTAAGACTTTTTGGTGCACTGCAGGGCATCCCACAATCCTAATATTTGTTTTAATAATTAAATATTCTTTCCAGTGTTAAAGAAATCCTCAAATTCTACCACCCTTCTTAAACTCTATTTGTTCAAAGAGTGAGGAAGTTCACTACTGTACTGTAGTGTGAAATGATTTTGTATGTCTTGATTGTAATCATGGACTAACTGAATTTAAGAAAAAGGGTTAGAGATTTTCGAAATTAAGATATTAATGTTCTTGTTTTTCCTAGTAAAATGAACAAAAATAAACCTGATAACTCAAAAAGTCTTGGTAAGTAACTGTATTTAAAATATTTTTATTACAATAAAATCCATTTAGAATGCTACCCAGCCAGTAAGAATGAATGTTCTGATGCATGGTTAGTTAATATATGCTATTATAATGATTGTGTTCATTTCCACAAACTAAATTTGCTGTCCGAAGACATTTTGTCATATTTATTTTTGTATATTTTATATGATTTATTAGGTAGGATTTGAATTTGAGAAAATTATTATTGAATTTTTTCATGCATTTTTCCTCTGATAAATGAAGACAATATAAGCAATAGACAAAAATCTAACATGAAAAGGAAAATTTCTAAGTTTAAAACAGTCTCCTCTGTTGATACATAGTTGTTTTCTTATTATAAACAGTATCTGTTGACTTGCTACTGTGAATGATGCGGAATCTACATCATTACTGTATATACTTGTGTCCCTATGCTACTCCCTCATTTAGGCTTTGTGGGCTTTTGTTTATTTATTTTGTTTTGAGACAGGGTCTCACTACACTTGTCCCTGACTAGCCTATAACTCACTATGCCGACCAGGCTAGCCTTGAACTCAAAGAAATCCACTTGCCTCTACCTCCTTTGTGCTAAGAGCAAAGGTGTGTGCCATCATGCCCATTTTTTGTTTTGTTTTTTCTTTTTTCTTTTTTTCTTGAGATAGGTTATTTCACTAAATCTTGAGCTCATCCATTTGGCTCAACTGGCTGGCAAGGGCTCCACCAGTTTCTGCCTCCTTACAGCTTTAAAGTGTTAGCGATTCCAACTTAGGTCCTCATACTGTGTGATAAACGTTATTCCAACCAAGCTGTCTCCCAGTTACTCTTAGTATTCTCTCGACATCACTTTAATGTATCTGTTGACTCTACCTTTGAACAAGGAAATTTGCTCCTACCAATCCCTCTACCCCCACATACCTGTGTCTTGTTATGCCTCCTGAGTTACATCAGCAATGCCAGTAGTTTGGAAATTGTAGTAATTCATGTAATACCATTCTACACTTGCTGAATATACCCTTACTCCAACGTACTTAATTTCCCCTCAGATAAATGCCTCTAGTGTTTTTTTGTTTGTTTGTTTTTTTAGTTTAAATCAGTGTGTTTAATAGAAACCAGTTCTGGTAGAAGGTAATTTTAACAGTAAATATAATGAAGTAGAACAATTTTACTGAATCTTAGTCTGCTATAAAAATGAATACTTAATGGAGTATCTTGTGCCTTCAGGGCCCTTATTGATTCAAAGTCTTTTTAATGTATTGGATCTGAATGCACTTTAAGGCCCTCCAGCAGTCAATTTTTGTTTACTTGGGTCTATGAGCATGGGTATGTCCATAGGTGCACACCTGACCCCTATGTTCTGCAGTACATATGTGGACTTTTAAGACCTTACCCCCCTATATATCCATTCTTCTCAAATTCTCTCCTAGTTTTTTTGGTCTTACAGCTGCTTGCCCTAGACTTTGCAGCTACTGTTTTTGTTTTAATCTGAAGAGGATTCTGATGCTGGCCAAACAAACAAGTATTTGATCCCATCCCTTAGGGAGCTGCTACATAGATCAAAACAATATCACATTTATTTAGGAATGAGGTCTATATGACTTTCTTTTCAGTCTGTAACCATAGACATGATCCACCCAAGGCCCTTGTCCAGCTAGACAGAATCCAGCAGCTGGGGATTTGCAGCCATGGGTGAAGTACTTGCTACAGTAGTGTGCATGTTCAGATCTCCAGAACGCAAGTGGAACTATGCGTGGGGGAACATTGTTGTACTCCAGGTACTCCTCCATGGGGATGAGGCATGGACAGGGCACTCCTGAGTCAGCTTGCCTGGTGTCTTAAACAAGCCTGAAAAGGGAGTGCTGAAACACCCAAGTTTGCCCTGTGACCGCCATGTGTGTACCATGGCCACCATACACACACACACACACACACACACACACACACACACACACACACACAAGACGCACGGATTCTATAAGTTGTTTTGTGATTTTAAGATACATTTTACATTTATCTGATTTTTTGCTTTTAGCTTGTGTTTTCTGTCGAAAACATGATGACTGTCCCAATAAATACGGAGAAAAGAAAACTTATGAGAAATGGAATTTCAGTGTCCATTACTACTGTTTGGTAAGTATACTCTAGTTCTAGAAGTGTATTCTAAAGGAAAAAAGACACTAATTTCTTAGAATTAGATAAATCATTTAACTTCTGAATCTTTTCCATCTCTGTATAAATAGGATTTTTTACATCAGATTTTAAGGTTCTGTGATTACTTGGTGCATATAAAGACTTCTATGTTTTTATCCAGCTATTAAAAGAAGACCCATTTTTATCTAATGGAGAGAATGGTTAGATCTCAGGGGAGTGCCCTTTTTACCACATTTTTGCTTCCCTTGTTGCTGGTGATATGTCACAGGAAAGACTTGTTTGACGCTTCAGGGAGAGAAGAAAAGTATCTTATTTCACAGAGCTCCTGGAAGGAAAAGCTCTGGCCGAAGTTAATATTAGTAGAAAGGAAACAGGCGATAGTATGATTTGCTCAGGGGAAAAGCAAAGAAAGATCTCACTCGTAGATCACTTCCCTATATTTCTTCCCTCCACTGGCTTCCAGTTCAAAGAATCTGAAATGAGACAAGTCCCTGGCGCGTTAGACCTTAGTGTGCTAAGGCTGCATTAGTTCCCACTGTACTTGAAACCAAGTTAGTTTTTTATGGCTGCTATAGCAATTATTCTGAAATTTAACAGAGGAAAGCAAAATTTATTCTCCGAATAGTTTTGACTGAGTTGTTACTATGATTTCAAATTAGATGTCACTAAGATACATCTGAAGGCTTTACTGAAATGCTGGAGGGCCTCTCTCCAGAGGCTTGCTCACATGCTTTTAGCCACAAGTCCTCCTAGGCATTGACATGAGGTTCAGCTCCTTACTTCCTAGTCTTCTGAGAGGAACTGCTCACAGTATATCTGGTGTCCCTCAAAGTAAATTATGACGGGAGTGGGGGATACCCTAGTTGAAACAATCATCTACCAGGTTTCACATATCATTATCACTTCCACTTTATTGTCTGTTATAGTTGGCTTAATTCTTATCCTGTATTAAAGGGAAAGGGAAATTAAGCTCCACTTCTTGAAGGAGAATCAATAAATTCATCAACATTTTAAATTCTGTCATCATCCATGCTATTGAACTTAGTTCAGCACTGGGGAATCATCCAAATTATTCATTGGTGACATCCAAGACAGTGGTTGTTTCAGATCCGATGCTTCGGTCCTTTTCCTGTGATAAAATGCCCCGGACAACTTGAAGGAGGCAGGTTTGGTTGCGGCTCCCAGTCCAGCCAGCCAGTCTGTCATGGTAGAGAAGGCCAGAGGTTGGGTTTGAGCTGATAAGAAGCAGAGAGCAGAGAACACATACACAGTGCTCTGCTCACTCCAGTTCTAACGTCCAGGATCCAGCCAGAGAAGGGCACCACTCACAGTGCACAGGTCTTCCCACCCCAGTTAGAGCAATCCAGAAAATACCCCCATTGACACACTCAGGTCCTGTGGCTGACAGTTAGCAGTATTTAACATTATATCTAATGTAAGAGTTCAATATACTTGTAGAGTAGTCTAAGAATCTAATTATTCCATAATGTGCACACGAAGTTGGCGTTGGAGTCTGTTTATTTTGTAACAAAAGAAATTTCCACTTAATCTTCTATTTATTTATTTATTTTAATTTATTTTTTTATTTTTTTATTTTTTCCAGAGCTGAGGACCGAACCCAGGGCCTTGTGCTTGTTAGGCAAGCGCTCTACCACTGAGCTAAATCCCCAACCCCAATTTATTTATTTTTTAATGAAGACTTTTAGAATTGTTCCTATTAGTCAACAGGTGATTCCTTATACCTACGTCCTAGATGAATTTGTACTAGTTGTATTTCAGGATATTATTGAGACTAAAACAAACTTTACTAATTGCAGCCTCGGCTTTTACTGACGCACTGTAGTTATTAGCATCTTTGGCAATACTAAAGCTTTATTTATAATCTGTCGTGGTATACTAACTACTTCAGAAGAGCACTGTCCTGGTCACTCTTGTGTTGCTGTGAAGAAATGCCGTGACGAAGGCAGCTCTTAAAGTGACAGCTCTTCATCGCAGGCCTGGTTCAGTTTCCAGGTTCAGTCCATAATCGCAGCGGTGTGCGTGGTGACAGGCAGATAGGCCCGTGCCAGAGAAGTAGCCGAGAGCTAAGTCCTGATCCGAAAGCAGAGACGTGGCACTGGGCAAGGGCTTTTGAAACCTCAAAGCCCACCCCCAGTGACACACTTCCTCCAGTGAGGCCACGCCTCCTAGTCCTTGTAATCCTTTCAAATGGTTCCACTCCCTGGTGACCAAGCATTCAGATACATGAGCCTATGAGGGGGCCATTTTATTCAAACCACCACAAATACTGACCCCAGACTTAGCCTTATTAAAAGTCTGTTTTGTTATGAACGATATGAAAATCCTGCAATACTAGCAGTGGAATAAGAATGGTGGAGTGACTGATGAGGTTCTGTTTACCCCACTGCTCACTGGATTATGACTGTTCCTTCCTCCACGCCCCACCTCCTCCCTCTCTCTGTTACTGAAATGTTCCTTGGATCAGTTCATGTGTATACACTGTTAATACACGCCTTCAGAGTCAAGTGGTCTTAGTTGGCCATGAATAATAGTAATGCATATATTTATAAATTTCAACCTGGTTTCTTGGAGTGTATTTCCTAATTGAGAATTATTTCATAGTTAATGTCAAGTGGAATTTGGCAGAGAGGTAAAGAAGAAGAAGGAGTTTATGGCTTTCTGGTAGAAGACATCAGGAAGGAGGTCAACAGAGCTTCTAAACTGGTAAGTACTTGTTTTATTCTTACACACGTACCAAGGTGCTGCTAGTGTTGCCTTGGAAAGTTCTTCTGTCAGTTCCTGTACCAGAAATTTATGGCTATGTCGTTTTGTTCTAAAGGATATTTTTAATAAACATTTTTATATTTTTATAGAAGAGAGTTTAACCTATACTGAATGAAACTTTAAACAATAAAAAAACTAACTAGTGTGCTCCTTATGGCTTGCCGCAGCCTGCTGTTTTTATAGAACCCAGGATCGCCAGCCCAGAGGTGGCCCCACCTATAGTGGACTGCCACCTCCCATATCAGTCACTAAGAAAATGCCCCACAGGCGTCTCTACAGCTTGATTTTATGGAGGCATTTTCTCAGTTAATGTTCCCTCCTCTGTAGCTTGTGCCAAGTTGACCTAAAACTAACCCCCCAGTTCCTCTTATTTCTTTCTCTCACGCGCACTAAAATGAAGGATTGCATGTAAGAGAAAACATGCTAGAGTATCTGTGAGAGGTTGTTTTGTTTAATGCGGTGGTTTCCATATCCATCCATTTTTGTGCCGTTATTGTGATTTCACTTTTTTATGGCTGAATACAATTGCATTGTGGATATATACCATAATGTCTTTATCTCTTGGTGGATATCTTGGCTATTCTGAGTAGTGCAGAAATAAGCATGAATGATATTTTTCTCTCATATCAGAATTATGACTATAGTCTAGTTCTGCAGATTGGCAGTCCTTAATTGTCTACTCAACCATGTACTCGAGTCATGTGCCTCGGTTACTGGGATTGACATGATGGGTTAAGGTAGAAATTACACAACTGTGTAGACTGGTCATTTTTTTGTCTCTGTAACTCTAATGACCCTTGTTTATGTATCCTAAATTTAACTGCTTGCTTATTCAGTTATTTTTGAAGCTTCCATATGATAACTCCTGTGGTAGGAGAAAAACTCTGGTCTGTATTTGGTCTGAGTAGAAGAAATAATGGGAATTAAAAACGGGAAAGGGTGACAAGATGAGAAGTTCTGAATGTGACACTTTTAATAATGATTTCCATAGTGAACCGCTTAGCGATGTGATAACTTATCATTTTGTTCAAGTGGGGGCAAAGAGCATTAAAATATCCAGAAACTCGGAGGTTGTCACAGAAATGCTGAAGCCACGTAGACTAATGACGAGAGTTAAAAGTACAGAGAAGGCCTTTGGCTCGGGTTCCAAAGTCTTGTGATGGAGGGAAGAGTGGGTAAAAAGGATGGAGGTGAAGAGGGCTAGATGATGTTAGTCACAAGCAACTGAGTTGTTTTTCTTTAACTGGAAAGATAACAAGTCTCTAACAGAGCTAAGTAGTATGTTTCTCCCTGCCCTGTAGCCCTGTTGTCAGTGTGTGCCAGATGGGAAAATAAAGCAGTCATTCAAGCATTTATTTTAGTGGAGATAGACACTTTTTTGGGTGAGTGGTTAGCAGAAGGGGAGCTCATGGTGATATAGAGTATCTAAGGCTCTAGAGAAATATTGTCTGAATGGTTAGCATAAGCCAAAGGACCAGTGGGGATGCTAGTATCAAAATTCCTTAACCTCTTAATACTTGGAATTAAGGGTAGTCTCCCTTACAAGTTTCTGTAGGGTACTACTACTGGTTTCTTGAAACATCTAAATCCTCTGAGTACACTGGGCCTTTGAGAGCATTTTGACCTGAAGAGGAATACCCCCACCCTCACATACCTTAGAGAACCTTGTCAGTTCACTGTCAGAGTCTTGAGGTTCTCCAGGGTTCCTCCTATGGCCTGGATGACCCCTGAGTTATCAGTGAGACTGTAATCCCTGAGTCAGTGACAGTTACAAAGATTCCAAGGTAGTTGAGGTTCAGGTATATATTCTGATTACTTTTTCTGAGTGTGCCCTGTCATGGTTAGTGACATTGGTCTCATTTCCCGGGGCTGCTATAACAAATTACAGTAATGTAATCCCTCACGGGTTTAGAGTTGAGTGTTATAAAGCATAGTGTTGAGAGTTGGAGCCTGCTAAAGATCATGAAGTGAATTCCTCCTGTACCCCCCCCCCCTTGATGGCTGCTGATAGCTTTTGATGTCCCTTGTTTATGAAAGGATCTTCTTTTGTCTTCACATGGCCTGTTTTCAGAGTGCTTGTGTTTTAAATCTGCCTTATCTTTTATAAACACTAATCAATGGAGACCTTGAGACCTTGAATAATTACATCGATGAAAGCTGTTTCCACCTCAGTGCACAGACACTGGCTTTTTCTATGGTTCCTTAGGTGACCACGCCAGTCTGCTTTCTAGTGCCGTAAGAAACACCATGACCAAAAGCAACTTGGTGAAGAATGGTATAGTTTATCTTTTGATTTTTCAAGACAAGGTTTCTTTGTGTAGCCATGGTTGCCCTAGAACTCGCTCTGTAGACCAGGCTGGCCTCAAACTCAGAGATCCACCTGCCTCTGCCTCCCAAGTACTGGGATTAAAGGTGTACACCACCATGCCTAGCTAGTATATTTTATCTTACATTTCCATGTCACAGTCCGACATTGAGGGAAGGAACTCAGACAGAAACCTAGAGATAGGAACTGAAGCTGAGGCCATGGAGGAACTCTGCTTCCTGGCTTGCTTCCCACGGCTTGCTCGGCCTGCTTTCCTATCCAACCCAGGATTACCTGCCCAGCAGTGTAGGCTGAGCCCCCCTCACCAATCTCTGATCATAAAAATGCCCCCCACAGACTTGCCTTCAGGACTCGATGCCAAGTCAAGTTGACACACACCAAAAAACCTACCCAGCACATACCTTAAAACTTGCTTTCTTGTTTGGGTTAGGATAGACTATACTATCACTATAGCAATAATTTTCAGTCTCTCCATAAGGAATACTCATTAATTACTTATCATACTATAGTACTTAAAGTTTTGTATATTATGCTCCTGTTTTCATATTTCTTTTAGAAGTGTACAGTTTGCAAGAAAAATGGTGCTTCAATTGGATGTGTTGTACCCCAATGTAAGCGAAGTTATCACTTGCCCTGTGGACTTCAGAAAGAATGTATTTTCCAGTTTACTGACAATTTTGCGTGAGTTACTTAACTGTTTATTAAATATTAAATATGAGGGGCTGGAATGATGACCCAGTTAAGAGCACTGGCTGCTGCTCTTCCAGGGGACCCAGGCTTCGTTCCCGGCACCAATGTGACAGCTCATATCTGTTTGGAACTTCTGTTCAAGAGATCCGGTGCCTTCATAGGCCTCGGGGGCACCTGGCATACAATTGGTGCACAGATGTATATGCTGGCAAAACACATTGTATACATTTAAATATTTTTTAACTAAAAAATTTAAATATGAATTTTAAAGAACAATGTGAAATAGCCCAAAGATATAATTTCCATGTAAAATTACTTTTTAAAGCTGTACTGAATTTATACATACATATATCTTACATATGTAAAATAAACAAAACGTGTGTATATGTTTATTTGTATATAGAATTGTATTATATGATTTCTTCTCGAGTTACTTCTGATAAAACTTGAATTGGCATGTCTAAAATGGACCCAAGATAATTATTTACATTCAACTTTTAGTTCTGGATATAGTATTGAACTTTTGGTTCATACTTCTGTGAAATATTTTATATTACATGGTTCACAAATTAAATTGCCCTATAAACTTGTGTAAGTTAAAAAAAAAGCAAATTTTGCCCTGGGATACAGCTGAATACAACTTCAAACGTGAAGATTTTGTAACTTTTGGCATCTGGTACCATGAGTGTTACTTTGAATCTTTATGTTTTCACTTATATAATGTATAGGCACCATGGAAAACATTAGAAAATACAAAGGAAATAAAGTCTGTCAGGAATAGATTGTTAATTGCTTTTGACTCATTACATGATGGGGATGTTAAGTTCCCTCTCTATTACGTTATGTGATGTTAAGGACAGTAATGTGTGCTCATTTAGTATAAGAGTGAATATGATCTTTAATAACAGAAATAGTGATACTAGTTATTGAAAGTCTATGTGAGGTAAGTTTATATCTCAAAGTGCTCACTTTTCCTTGATTACAGTTGGTTAGACTATAGGGCCCATATTTCTTTTAGATGCATTTGTGAAACAGAAGGGAATTTTCTTTTAAGTCTGTAATTACAATGTTAAATGAATTGTATTTTTCCTTTCCTTATATATTCTTAAATAATTTCCATTTTTAGGTCATTTTGCTGGAAACATCGTCCGGTTCAAGCAATTACATCTAAGTATAGAGACTCTCTACCATGTACCATCTGTTTAGAATTTATTGAGCCCATTCCTTCTTATAACATACTGCAAAGCCCCTGCTGTAAGAATGCTTGGTTTCACAGAGACTGTTTACAGGTAATACAGCTTTGTAACTTTTGTCTCCATAATATAAAATCTGTTGCTTGCTAACTTGAATTTTGACCTGGTGTCAGTGCACTATAGATCATCATAAAATACCAGTATTCCTCTCTAAGAGCCTGGTTCACTCTCAGGACTTCTTTCCTCACTTTCCCTGAATAAATCTGTGTTTACTCCACCCAAAGCAAAAGTATCATAAAAACCAAAAGTGAGGCCAGAGGTAGTTCAGTGATAGACGGCTTGCCTTGTGTGGCACGAGGCCCCTGGGGTTAATACCCATTGCAAGCAAGCAGATGACTAAACATTCAATAACTGTAATGTCTTTATCTGGAAAATTTTAAATAATTTGAAGGAGATCCCAATCATTAGCGTTGTACATGTAATATAAAAGTCGGGAGTGCTATTAGTCAAAACCAGGCCAAATAACAGAAACTTGCTTTTTAAAAATTGACTTATGAAGCTTAGATTTTATTTGTTTAATAAAGTGAAATGTTTCTGATTATTAATTGTTCACAAACTTTTTGAAAGTTATTAGGTATTAAATTACCTCATATTTCAAAAAAGACATAAAAAGTACTAGCAGTAATGAGGTGCTGAAGTCTGGTGGTTTCTGCTTTGTTGTTAGTGTTGTTGTTTTGTTTTTTTGTTTTTCGAGACAGGGTTTCTCTGGAGCTTTTTTTGGAGGCTGTCCTGGAACTAACTCTGTAGACCAGGCTGGCCTCGAACTCACAGAGATTCACCTCCCTCTGCCTCCCGAGTGCTGGGATTAGAGGCGTGCGCCACCACCGCCCGGCTGCTTTTTTTTTTTTTTTTTTTTTTTTTTTTAATATAGTTTCTTGAACTTAGATACTTACATTATTCAGTTAGGAGTAGTAAATTGGAGCCTATTTTATTGGAAATGTTTGCAATTTTGTTAATTCTCAAATACAAATGTGTTAGTACCAGAAAGTATAGTTAATAAACATTATCATGAAGTGCAATTCTTACTATTGAAGAAATTCATTTTATGTGAGAGACGTCCCCCCTCCCCAAGACAGGGTTTCTGTGTTGTTTTGGTGCCTGTCCTGGATCTCACTCTGTAGACCAGGCTGGCCTCGAACTCTTAAGTATTTTTTCTTAAAGATTTATATTTAGGTGACATTAATTATTGACAAATGTGTTTTAATTTGTAAATATTTGCTTTGTATCTGTTAGTAATAAAGCAAAAAGAGTTCTTCGATTTGAGCTAATGTTTATGTGAGTTTAAATAAGCACTTTGAAAACTAGAAGCACCGGGCTGGGCTCTAGCTTGATGTAGAGTGCCCCTCACTCCCCCCACACACTCCTGTGGAGAGAGCTGAGACACCTAGAGATAATGCTGCTAACAAAAAACTTAGTGCTGTTTTTAAGGACATTTAATTTAGACTTCTCTCCACATAGAAACTGACTATTACATGCCAGTAAACAGTTGCTGTAATTAATTAGAGCACACTGACTCCTGTCTCTTTTCCTAACAGGATCTGTAGAGACCTCCACTCTTGAGTCCAGAACCTAAAAGCAGAAATATACCCTCTAGCTCACAGTGTGTGGTCAAGCAATATTCTTTCGAACTACTTGGATTAGTACATACAGAAATTTTGTGAGGAGAGACTAGACATTAAAAGTGCAAAGAATGGTGTTTACTCAGTGTGACTCTCCATCAGTCTCAGGGTCTGTGACATGTTCTGGCCGGTCAGTTTGTCTCTGGGTCTGTTTCTGTGCTTTTCTTTGCTACCAGATACTTCTTCGTATCTCAGATCCCGTGATTGGTGAGATAGCGCCTCTCTGACGTTTCCGGTGTGTGCAGCACATGCTAGGCGTCCGAGCCTGCAGTCCTCTCCTTCCTTCTCTACCATCCGTCCACTGCCCCTCAACTCGGTTGTCACCACCGTCTTGCTCCAAACTACTAATTGTTAGAGATACTTTATTTCCTGTCAATTATGCTCTCCTTGAAGCTTCTTTTTTTCTGGATTTAATTCACCTCTGTAGTCTTAAGTAGTGCAGTTTGGTCAGAATGTCATATCAAAATATGTTTTTAATTACAGTTTTCCTAATTATGTGTTCTGTCTTGACATGGAGATTTCCCTTGAAATGTCTTTCATCCATTTTTCTTGGCAAACATCTACTTCTAAAACTTAGCTTTTTTCTCATTATCTCTGACAATATTTTATTATAATCAGTGGGTTTTTTCCTCTTTATTCTGTGTATATTCTTTTTTAAAAAACAGGACTTACAAAGCCAGGCATGGCCGCCCTGGTCTGTAACCTCAGCCTGGACCATTGTGGAACAGTAGTGAAAGGCTTCAGAGATGGACGGGTTCTTGGAACTCACTGGAAAGTCAGTCTAGCTGAATAGGTGGATCCTGGCTTCAATGACTGACCCTATCTCAAAAAAATTAAGTGAAAAGACTGACATCAGCCTCTGGCCTCCACATGCACACCCATGCACACCCATGCACACACAGGTACACATATCCACAGATAACACTTTAACATGATACTACAGTTGTGTGCTTACTCACTGGGATTCAGAGGTTACTTGTTTTGTTACACTGCATTATTTGTCAACTAGAAAGTAGAACTTAAGTGAATATGTATTGCTAGTTTTGGGGGAGGACTCCAAACTGTGTAGTTTTGTTTTGTTTCCTTTAAAGATTTATTTATTATGTATACAGTGTTCTGACTGGATGGTTGCCTGCAGGCCAGAAGAGAGCACCAGATAGTTGTGAGCCACTGTATGAGTGCTGGGAATTGAACTCAGGTCCTCTGGAAGAGCAGCCAATACTCTTAACTGCTGAGCCATCTCTCTAGCCTAACTCTATAGTTTCTTATATCCCACTGAATGTCTGTCCTCTGTGGCTTCTGGTTGTGTATTTGCTGTATATCATTGATAAAACATTCAGTATTTCTCTTTTGGGGGTAAAATCAAAATTGAGTTAGAAACAGAATAATAATATTTATATAACAATAAACATCTACTCAAATACTGAAGATTTTCATTGTTTCTCCTTATTCTGTGGAAGACAAAGCAATATTTAGGAAATGAAATTGTATTGTGTCTGCGCTGGTTAGTTTTTGGCAACTTAACAGAAACTAGGTACACCTGGGAAGAGAGAACCTCAGTTGTGGCTTGGTCTTCAACAGATTGGCCTAGGAGCATGTCTGGAGGTGTGGACTACACAGATAGAGGAGGTCTAGCCTACAGTTGACAGGAGCTACCCCATGAAGGTTTGTCCCGGGTAGTACAAGCATAGCTTCAGGTCCTGAGCTGGAAGCTGCTCCTCTACGCTCCAGGCTCGCGCCCTGAGTTTCTTCCCTCAGCGATGGGGTGTATCCTAGGAGGTGGAAGTTGTTTCCTCATAGCAGCAGAAAGCCAGCCAGAGCGGTCCTCAATTGGAGACAGTGAAGCAGTGAGTGCCACAAGTTCTAGAATTCCGTGTTCATGAGATGTTTTCAAACGGAAGAAAGGCTGCCCGTAGTTCTAGGAGCCATTGGCACAGAAAGGGAAGGACAGCATATGTTGTGTTAGTTTTGTAATTCACAACCTCATGAAAGATGCATTGCTAACAATAGATTTTCCGTTTTCTGCTGTAGGTTCAAGCAATAAATGCAGGAGTGTATTTCTTTAGGTGTACACTATGCAATAATACCGACATCTTTCAGAAAGAGATGTTGAGAATGGGAATTCATATTCCTGAAAAGTGAGTAACATTTGGCTTTTTGACCAAAAAGCATTTAACTATAGTATTTAGTAATATTAAAAATAATAATTTATGTCTTCATAGTGATGGTGGCTAAGTAGCCATGTCACGTGGTCGAGTGCCTTTTCCCAGAGGGCCTGCTCTTGAAGAGCAGGCACTAAGATGTCATTGTCTCATTAGCTGATGTGTCTCTTAGTAACTCAGTTAAGTCTCGTTCTGGTTGATTTGTATCGCATCTTTAAGTTGGTATTCCTGGATGCTCTAAGACAGACTAAGTAGGTTTAAAATGAAAAAGAATTTTAGTAGTGCCATAAGATGAGAAATCCCACGTAGTGATTCTAAGCTTGATAGTAAACATTGGGTCCCGGTCCTTGGGAGGCGTAAGGTGTGCAGGGCAACATGGGCCGTGAAGTGAGTGAGTTTCAGGTTTGCCTGGACTACAGTCTTGGGTCAGGGAGAGAGAAAAAGAAACATTAAAACAAACACACTTAATAATCCCAGCACTTGAGAAACTGGGAGAGGAACTTGAGCTTGAAGCTAGCCTCGGGTACAACAACAAACATTGGAAATGAAGTACTAGAAAAATAAAGGTTATAAAAAATTTCTGTTCGACTTTTCACTTAGTGTTTGAGAGTTAACTGTGAACTGACTGTAAGGTAAAGTAACAATGGATTTCTATGTTGAAAAGAACAGCCTAAAAAGGCTTTGTCCTTGTTTCTAAATTATCAGTTCTGTCTGTTAGACCAACTCGCTTCTCATATCTTACTTCATTGTAGAGATGCATCCTGGGAATTAGAAGAAAATGCCTATCAGGAACTGCTGCAGAGCCATGACCGCTGTGACGTTCGAAGATGTCACTGCAAAGAGGGGCGAGACTATAATGAACCGAATAGGTATTTCTGCAAGTTGTGTTGTATTTAGTTGTTCCTTACCAAGACGGTAGGATTTCTAGATAATGAAATAGAGTTTTCCTCTTTGGGTGTTTGAGGTTTCAGCTTGAGATGAGGTATGTTTATTATTAAGCATGTATGTTTACAGAGAGATTTCTGTAGTCAACACAGTGACTTTTTTTTTTTTTTTTTTTTTTGGAAATTTTCATGAGGCTATTCCAGGTTGAGGGGTGCTATTAATGTAAATTACACAAGGCTCCTATATCAAAGCGCTGGGTGGTACTTTAGGGCCAGAAGTCCAAGACCTAGGGACCTTTGGCTTTTGCTTTCTTCAGAAGCTTTGTCAGGAGGTGATGGCAGGTGACACCCCCTCACCATTTCCTCACAATTGTCACTGTTATCTGTGGCCTAATTACTCTTTCTAAAACTATGTTATTGTTCCTGCTGATGTAGTCTCCCTTAACATAGGAGACTTAGGGTGCGGGAGACTTGTTTTCCATGAAGTGAGTCTCTTGTATTAGCTCCTGCCTGTGAAGAATCACTGAGCCCTAAACTGCCTCACTATTTGAGATTGCTATCACTTTTACCTTCTCTTGGAACACACATAGCTGTTACTTGGATGCTTGCTTTATAATTGTTTGCTTTTCATCCTAATAAGACAAGGTAGTGTTGGTAAAAGGCAACTTAGTGTAGTATGTAGCATGGGTCTAAAGCCAAGGGAACCTGGGTTGGAAACTTCACTCTAAGGCATACAGGCATATAAGCTCAGGGAAATTAGCCCTCTGTGATGAGTTTCCTCTTCTTGGAGACTGCATAATAGTGGCTTTCTCCATTTTCAAAATTGTAAAAGTCTAACATTGTAAAGAATGAGAAGAGGACCTGGAATGCCATAAACACTTAATTTAGCTGCCGTCTTCCTCACTGTGAGTGAGTAGAACTGGTTTGTGGAGGGAGAGTCAGGCACCTATGCTTAGATGCTCACACATGCAAGTGTAGGCCCCTATGCCCTATCCACTCACACTCTCAGGAGGAAGATGCCCACACAGCCAGCTGTTGGAGAAACAGCTGCCCAACTCGACACACATGTTTCCACATATTTAGGGAATATATTTGTTTCTGTTCAAAAGACTGTGTCCTCATCTCCTCACAATGTGGAAGAAGCTTCACGTTCAACACCGTTATGGCATACTGTGTGCTGGACTGTTTTATATCAGCCTGACACAAGCTAATCCTCTGAGAAAATGCCTCTGTAAGGTCCATCTGTAGGACATTTTCTTAGTAATTGACAGGGAGGGCCCGCCATTGTGGGTAATACCATCCTTGGCCTGGTGGTCATGAGCTCTGTAAGAGAGCAGGCTGAGCAAGCCAGTAAGCGGCACTCCTCCCTGGCCTCCATCTCCGGCCTCCAGGCTCCTGCCCTGTGTTCTCTCAGTGATGGTCCTATAAATGCTCTCCTCCCCAGTTACTTTTGGTCTTGGTGTTTTATCACAGCAGTGGAAACCTAATCCATACACCTATATGGAAATGTCTATGGATTGTCATATCACAGGTCACAGTGGGAGACAAGAAGAGAGGAGTAGAGTTAAAAGAAAATAGGAATATGAGCCAGGAACAAACTCTAGATTTGACTGCATTACGCAGCACCTGAAATGTCAGGGCAATGTTTTTTATTGTTTTGGTTTTTGGAAATACTGCATACCTTTGAACTGCAAATTGTGTATCAGACGTAGTGCAATGTAGTCTCTCTCTGAATGTAATCTATCTCCAAATGTTAAGGAAAATGTTTTTCTCCTTATCATAAACCTTTCTGATACTTACATTCTTTGTTTATATGTATCTATCAGTATTCATTTAGGATCAGGATGTTTAGAGGAAGAGATTATAAACATTAAACGAAACAGGGAAAATACTTTTGAGTCAGATGTGGTATGGCTTTCCTAGAATCCCAGCACTTGGGAGGATAAGGTAGCTAATGGCCAGCTTGGGCTGCATAGTGACTCCAGGCCATCCTGGAGTGCCTAGCTAGACCTGCCTAAGTCATTCAGTCCGTTAGTAGGGGAACTTCGCTATAGAAGGCAGAGTCTGTTCCCTCCTTTGGTAGGTTGGTGTGGTGTATGACAGGCCTGGACTTTCGGTGGTAATCTGAATGGCATCACACTCACAGAACATGCAGATACACTTTTCTCATAGACTTTTGTACTTCTGTCCTCAGCAAATGGGAAGTAAAGCGCTGTCACTGTTGCGGTTCTAGTGGGACACACTTAGCCTGCTCCTCCCTACAGTCATGTGAACAAAACTGGGAGTGTTTGGACTGTAGAAGAATTAACTACAATCCAGGTAACAGTTTGTCATTTTAACCAAAGTTGCTTTTGTTTAAGTGCATGTTGTTGAAAATGTTTACCTATGTTTCTGTTAAGCTAATCTCAGGATTTAAATATGTAGATTTCCGAAGGGCCTCCAAACACCCATTAGCCAACTCTACTAATGTTACTGATTGCCTGTTGGAAGAGTCCTCACCGAAGCTCCCCAGACAGTCACCTGGAGCCCAGCATAAAGAATTACTGAGGTACGTATTTTGATTTTAGAAAAATCGAAAAATCACTTTGAGAAAAATTAATGATGTCAGATGCCACACACACTTAGGATATTAGCTGATTATACAGTTGTTGAGAAGAATGGGTTTTCAAACTGTAAGACCCAACATGGATGTATGAAGTCAAGGGAAGGTGGGAGTAACCAGAAGAGCTTGGCATGGTCACATACCAGTAGTCTCAGCTGCATAATGAACTTGAGACCAGCCTGGCTTACATGTGGATGTGGATGTATCATAAAGAAAAGGAGGAGGGGAGAAGGGAGGAAAAACAAGAAAGCAAGGTATCAGGTTACACTAATCGATTACAGTATTTTTCTTCTTTTATACTGAGGCATATAAAGTAATTTTAAAGATATAACATCCTGGAAAATATCTTTACAACATTATTCGATTACAGACTGAAGCAAGAGGTTCAATTATCATGCATACCCTGTCCCTCTATAAAAAGGTCCTGTTTAACACAAAGGTTGGCTTCTTGGTGTTATAACCATTGTTTACTTTATATATAGTTAATGTCAGGATCCTTAAGCAAATAATTGCTTAATGGAAACCCTGGGGCAGAAAGAAGTTAAGCTAACTCATGTGCTTCCCATGGATGCTCATACACAGAGGTTCTGATTGTGCAGATGGGACTCAAGGATTTGCATTTGTAACTAGTTCATAGGTAATACTCTTAGTCTAGACTAAAAGATATTTAAGGGAATGTGAGTTTTGTTGATAATATTAGTTGTATTAGCAGTTATAGCTGTGCTGTTGAAAATACATTATTGATACAATTGAGTTGTTTTTGCTATTAGCTGGGAAGTAAAAATTTGAACTTCATAACTTTAAACTTGAGTCCACTGAATTAGACATTCAAATAATCTTCCGTATTCTTGCAAATGATTATAAGTTGGTAGAAGACTAGATTGGGGAATTTTAAAGTAGATAATCAGGTAAATGTTTTTGGTTTGGGTTCCAGTATCATCAAAAGGCTATCTTTTTAAGTTAAAAACAGAACATATAAACAAAAAGAACTACTACAGTAATGCTGTATAACTGTTATTTCACATGAACTACTTTAAAGTAATGTTCTTTATTCAAATTTGTGTTTTCTAGGCAAGGCAACAAATTTAGGAGAGATATTTCAACAATATTGGTAGAGTTAGGAGTCCAAATTAAAAAGAGACCTAAGAGATTTTACATCAACAAAGCCAATGTGTGGAAGAGTGCTCTAGAGCAGTTCCAAAGTCAGAACTTTAACCCTTCCTGCACCATTGAAGTAGTGTATGTCAATGAAAATGATAAATTCGGAAGAGAGCATCCTGGATCAAAGCAGGAATTTCTGAGTCACTTAATGCAACATCTTGAGACTTCACCTTTGTTTGAAGGGCCTTTGTCAAAGAACTTGACTCTAAATTCTCAAGGTAATTATTATTATACATACTGAAGATAGCATGTATAGCTAAAACTAGATAATTGGTTATAATTAAGATTTTTTAGGTATATCTGGAGTAAACAATTTGCATTTGTTGATGAATGAGAATTTGATATTTGAAAGTAAAGATTTAAGAATATCTGGGGTGTAGAAATGGCTTAGTGGTTAAGAATGCTTCCTGTGCTTACAGAGGACTCAAGTTCCCTTTCCAGTACCCACATCAAGCAGCTCATAACTACCTGTAACTCCAGCTTCAGGGCATCCAACACCTGTGCCCTCCGTGGGCATCTGTACTCTTTTGCACGCACATGGACGACACATAATTATAAAGTAATTCTTATATTTGTATTATAGCAGTCTGCTTAATGATTGATTTCACAATTAAATATGCTAATTTTGGACTTTACTCTTTTGAATATCATTTGACTAGCATCACTAGATGAAATGGATAATTATTTGGACTCTTCTCGTTCATTCTTTTTGATTTTTTTTGAGTCAGGGTTTCTCTGTGTAGCCTTGGATGTCTTGGAGTTTCTCTGTAGAGCAGGCTGGTCTCAAATTTAGAGATCAGCCTGCCTCTGCCTCCCAAGTGTATCAATTAAAGGTGTGCACCACCACACCTAGCCTTTGTTCATTCTTATACTTAAGTACCCTGTGTGAGTGTGTGTGTGTTTACAACATCAAATTTGTGTATAGTTTGTTTTATGATTCATGTGTAACTTTTTTTAATGCAGTAAGGCTTAGCCCAGGGTCTTGGAAATGCAACACAAATGTGGGGCTACTGCCCTCGAGTCAACTCTTTGTATGTATTTTGTATACATGGTTTTCCCACTTTTTTTTTTTTCTTTTCTTTTCTTTTCAAGACAGGGTTTCTCTGTGTAGCTTAGCTGTCCTGGAACTCGCTCTGTAGACCAGGCTGACCTTGAACTCAGAGATCTGCCTGCCTCTGCCCACAGAGTGCTGGGATTAAAGGTTTTCTTTTAGAAATTTCGTATGTGCCTTTCTGCCTTTGTTGGTACAGATCTATTTTGGTCAAAGTAAACCCTTGAAAACAACAGGTAATTCAGTGTTCTTACTAGTTTTCCCTATAATAAGGAAATTGAAAAGGAGTAAAAAGATTTATTACATTTCAGTTTCTTCCTTTATCATTGCCTAAAGCATGATGTTTTTTCTATTTATAGTATAAATAGTTTAGTTCTGCCCCTCCTCAAACCTTCCCAAATAATTAGTTATGTTAACTCAAGGTAGTGGTGGCACAGTCGAAGGCGTAGAGCGGAAGCTGTGAAACTGGAACTCAAGTCTGTGTATTTCTACCGAGTGCCTTTCATTTCCATTACCCTCCCTGGACATAGGTCTTTTTTTTTTCTTCCAGCTGTAAATGGTAGCTACAAATAGGATTATTGTTGAAGATATAATATTTTAAATGTTACTTGTTAATAAATTGTTCTGAAGAACTAGTATAAGTAGAAACTAAGGTTTACATAGGTTTCTTACCCATCATAGTTGATAAATATTGTGAAAAAGTTTTTTAAAAAGTACTTAAAGCTGTGAGTGTGTGGTATGGTAGCATATAGTGTTGGGAGTAAATCTCCTTTGTTGTTCATATCCTTGGATTCACTAATACCATATGTCTGAACTAATCTGATCAGATCATGAATTTGTAAAGAGACCGTGATTATAACATTCTGTCTTACAGTTAAAATGTCATGTAACCTGGATAGCCAGGAGTAAGGGAAGCTGTGTACTGCAGTATATTCTAGTCTCATGCATCTATAGTTTTTAACTAATTCAAGTTTGAGAACATTTTACAATGTTGCAGAACCCAACTATGTGTATATTTATTTAATGGCAAACAAAAATAAGCCAGAGGATTTACATTTATTGTGATACAATTCATTATAGTCACAATTTTGAAGATTTTATTTTATTTTTCATGTGAATGAGTATTTTGCTTGCATGTATGTCTGTGCACAACTTGTGTACCTGGTGCCTTCAAAGATCAGAAAAGGGTGCCAGATCGCTTGGACCTGGAGTTGGAGTTGTCTGTGAGCCACCATGGGTGCTGGAAAGTAATGTCATGTTCTCTGCAAGTGCCAAGCCATCACTCCAGCCCCTGGTTATCAGGATTTTATTTTGCCATAGATTTACATTTTATTCTATAATAGGATATGTATATCCATGGAGAAGCTTTTCAGTAGATTTCTAGGATGTCCAGGATGGTAGCTTCTTATGGTTATTTTATAAATGTTTAGATTTTTAAATTAATTTTTAGCTATATATGTCTTCATTGTAAATGATGGTTAATTTAGATACACAGTTAATTTTTATCTGTATTTACAGCTCTGAAAGAGAACCTTTACTATGAAGCTGGCAAAATGCTTGCCATTTCTTTAGTTCATGGTGGCCCTGCACCTGGTTTCTTCTCTGAAACTTTGTTTAACTGTCTTGCTTATGGACCAGAAAATACTCTTCCAATATTGGATGATGTTTCAGACTTCGATGTGGCACAAATTATAATCAAGGTAAGAAAAATAATCTTGTTTATTAAAATATGAATTACATTCCAGCTGCATATTAATATAAGTGATAGCTCTGTCATGTTTACCCAAAGTGTTCAGAATCAAGTCAGAAACCAATCTAGCTGGGCATGGTTGAACATGTTTATACAAACCTTACCATTGAAGAGTTCAAGGCCTGCAGCAGCCAGAAGACATCTGATCCCCTGAAGCTGTTGGTACCACCCGATTTGTTTGCTGGGAACAGATCACCAGTCCTGAAAGAACAACATGTGCTCTTTTCTTCTGAGCCATCTCTGCACCTACCCTTTGTCAATTTTAGAACCGATCTGTCAAACCCAACATGTTTTTATTTTTACTTGTTATATGTGTGTGTTGCGTGCCTGTCATGGCACATTTGGAGGTAAGAAGACAACACAGCTTTCAGCAATCAGTTCTCTCCCTCCTGTCTGGGACCCAGGGAGGAATTCAGGTCTTCATCCTTGTGTGGCCAAGGACTTTACCTGCTGAGTCATCCTGACAGCACACTAAAATGTTTTACAAGACAAATGCTAATTCCTTCTCCCAGTCCAAAGATTTTCTTTGCTTTTTCTCAGAGACATTTTTATTTATAAGAAAAGGATCATTTTCATTCTTTCTTACTGTATTTTCCCAAGTATATACAAAGTTATCATCATATAAAAGTGGCATGTCTGACTTTCATTGTTTCTAATGTGACTATTTTATCAAATTCAAATTTGTATTCTAATATATCTACCAATTCTTCCAATTCGTGAAATACTATGTGTACTGAACTGTTTAATCTTTGAAGACAGGATACTGAATGAATAAATTATCTTAACCTCTGAATTTAAGTTTTAGAAAAAGCACAGAAGATGAATGTTAATACACTATACTGCCATGAAGTTAGACAGTGTTTAGAAAATATATATAAGAAAATATAGATGTTTAAAATCTGTTTTCTTGGGTTTTAGAGTAGGAACTAGCAAATTATAGCCTGTAGGATTTGTTGGATGTGGCATGTGTTCATGCCATTGTGCACATGTGGACGTCAGAAGACAACCTGTGGGGGTTGATTTTTCTCTTTCCATCATGTGATTTGCAGGATGGAAAAGGACCTCCAATATATTTCTTGGCATAATTTTATTCTACCCTGTTGTACTGAAGAGTTGACTATAGGGCTGGAGAAATGGTCCAGCAGTTAGTTAGGAGTGCAAACTGTGTCTTGGAGCGCTGCTGACCGCCTTCAATCCCGGCTCTTGGGAGGCAGAGGCAGGCGGATCCTATAACTTATGGTCAGCCTAGTCTGCATAGAGAATTCCACACCAACCAAAGAACCGCAGTTAGACACTGTCTCAAAAGACACACAAAAAGAGATGGTGCTGCTTTTGGCAGTAGACCCAAATTATTCCCAGCACCCATGGCAGGCAGCCCACAACCACTTGAAACTCCAGATCCTGTAGGCACCTGCATTCACAAGGCAAAGCCACACACTACACATATTTTCTAAAAGTGAAGTATAAAATATGTATCCATCTGAATTGTAGCTATCACTCAGAATAAATGGGTAAAGTGAGCCCAACGCGTTTCTTCCCTTGTGTTGCAGATAAATACGGCAGCCAATTTGAACAGTTTGAACTCAGTAGTAAACGAGTGCTATAGCTACCTAGAAGTTATTGGATGTTTAAGACTTATATCGACATTGAGTGATAAATACATGCTGGTAAAAGACATCCTTTTCTACCATGTAATTAAGAGAGTCCAAGCACCCTTTGAGAGGTGAGCCGTTTGTTTCTGTGTTCAAGAGTCTCTCAAATTACATTTAAAGTGGTTATTTGGTAATAAATACAAATGCTTAATTTCTGAGACTGTTAATGCGATTTAAAATAATACTTTAAAGCTTAACCTCCCCCCAGAAGTCTGTTCTAATTCTGTCTAGAATTACATGACTGTTTCAAGGAGAAAATAATTAGCATTTCAATTAGTTATGATTTTTCTAATGAGAATTCCCTTAAAAGCTGTGACCACTTGACTGCTGTCTCTACTCATGTGACCACTATTGAGCACCTCTCATCTGCTGGTAAAGTAGGTGCT
Source organism: Onychomys torridus (assembly GCF_903995425.1). Classification (NCBI taxonomy): domain Eukaryota; kingdom Metazoa; phylum Chordata; class Mammalia; order Rodentia; family Cricetidae; genus Onychomys; species Onychomys torridus. The sequence goes on from NC_050456.1 coordinate 20,288,487, forward strand.
GACCACTCTGGTTGAAAATGCTGATCTCATTCTTGCTCTTCCTACAAGGGAATAATTGTGTGCATGTGTGTGTGCATGTGCGTATGTGTGTGTGTGTGTGTGTGTGTGTGTGTGTGTCCGCGTGCGCGTGTGCATGCACATGTTTGTGTGTTTACCTATGTGTGTACCTGTACGTAGAGGCCAAAGGGCAACTTCACCTCTTTTTTTTGAGAAAGAGATTCTCTCAGGCCTAGACCTTCTTCCCATGGATCCATCTTTTAAGAATGGGCTAACAAGAATGCACCACACCATCAAGCTTTTTCATCTGAACTCTGGGTTAAGCGTGAGGCCTCCTACTTGCAAGGCAGCCCTTTGCTGACTGTGCTCTTTCCCCTGCCCTTGATGGTGCAAACCATAGATACTTGTTACCATAAAGCTTACGGGCCGAAGTCAACAATTCAAGTAAGATAGAGGTTCAGCTTTTCTGAGATGCTGAGGAAAAAATTCTTTCTGCGGCATCACTTGGTTTATGATCCTGTAACTTTGATCTCTGACTCATTCCCATTGCCTATTTAGGGGTGTCTTTCCTTAGTGTCATTGGATTTAGGGCCAGCAATAATAATCTTAAACTGGGTTATTTCATCTCAAATTCCTTACCCTTAATTATGTCTATGAGGCTGGGGATTTTTGTTTTTGTTGTTTGTTTGTTTGTTTGTTTGTTTCCAAATAAAAGTACTAGGGAATAATATAGGGAGACCAGCATGTATTTTACTTCTGAACCAGTCAGGTTTTATTCTGGCCCATTGCTATGCCAACAGTATGGAAAATGAATTGGGAATGTTTACTCATTTGTCACATAGACCAGTTGTAAGTCTTTTATAATAAGGTTGTGGCCATGGTGTATGCTGAGAAATTTACAAAGGATTTCAGAATAGGAAACATAGGACTTGATATCTAAGAAGAAAGTAGAAAGTTGATCTCAAAATTTAGTCATGCCTCGTTGAAATAATGGGACCAATTATAATTATTTGTGGCTCACATTTTGATATTATTGCCATTTGATTTCTTTGGGGCTTCTCAAAAGTCTTTACCTCCCAGTTCTATTGAATTGTCAGTGGATTTTCATAGTCAGTGGCTATAAACATCAATTTAGAAGACGGTTTGACAACATGACTGGTTAGCAAAGGAAATTCGTAGCTACATCCTAGGGGCTATGGCACGGAGTTTTGATCAGTTTTACAGTACCAGTCATCCTTTCTGCAGAGCAAGTCTTAAATCCAAACAAAGTGATTGGTTATCCCCAAAATAGCCTTGCCACTATGGTACCAGTGAACACATCTTGCCTGGTATGTTAGTACTGTGATATGCATGGCCTAATCCTGGCTGAGACATTGATGGTTTCTCCCTCAGCACCCTGCACACCACCTTTGGCACTGTGAGAACTAATCAGTAGGGGGAGGGGCATTTCCTGTTGGTTTCTAAGAGGCAGGCAGTGCTCACGGTGCCTCTGCCAGTAATGTTTTACCATGTAGTTGGGTAGGCAACCAAGAACAATGGCCGCAGTCACCATTTTGCAGACCTCTAAGCCACCCTATTCTGGGGAACTATTCCTAGGCCTTCCACTTAACAAACCTATTGTATTGTCAAACTACTACCATGCAAGGTAGTATTTATCACTTTGAATAAAATAGTTTTAAAACTAGTAATGTAAAATAATCATTAATACATTTCTTTGTTGATTTTAAAAAAGTATACCCTAGTATTTTATCTCATCTAAATGCATGTAATAGTTTTTGTTGGACTATTTTTTCAATCAACTATTTATAGAATGCCAGATAAATTTCCTATAAAATACACATCTATATATTGACTCATTATTTCTCTTCTCAAGTTTTAAGCAGGGTCTGAAAACGCTTGGTGTTTTAGAGAAAATTCAAACTTACCCAGAAGTATTTTATAACATCCTTTGTCATAAACCTGAGAATCTTTCTGCAAAAATCCTTAGTGATCTTTTCACAATCCAGGGATTACCAGATGTACAAGCTTTGAGATTTTGGAACAGTTACTTACAGGCTATAGAAGGTATGTGGATTCTTTTCAGTATATTTACTAGGGTTTTGCTCTTGCCAATAAGAAAACTTAAATCTGTTGTTTGTATTTACAAAGGAAACAAGTTACCCAGCATACTTATATCATAGATACGAGTGAGTGTGTGTGTGGTGTGTGTGTTTAAGAAGGAAAGCAATTTTCTTTAAAAAACAAACAAATAAATAAAATAAAGCCTTAAATATGGGTGATAGTAGCAGCAAGAACAGTTGTAAAGCTGATTTCTACTTCATCATTTTCAATTTCAAATCAACTGATTATTCTCTATCTGCTTTATTCACTACTCCATTAGTATTTGTTAATAAATATTAATTATACTGTTCCATGTTTTTAAAAGAGAAAATTTTAACATTCAAGTTGAAATTTTCTTGAAATTTTTGGTTTTTCCCATGTACTGTTTTCAGCATTTGTTAAGCTATCAGATTAATTAATGATTACATTAAAAAAGGATATAATAAATAGGTAGGCTGATTGTTTGGGGGGTTTTGTTTTTTGTCATTATGATTCACTTATTGAATGGACTGCTTGGGCTCCATTGGGATGTAGTTTCCCTACATGAATGGCGGAATCCATTCCTGCCATTGTTTTCAGTCTAGATGGAATGAGTCTATGCTGACAATATGTTTTGTAGATTTTTGTTTTGTCTCTAATTGCTAATTACTTTTAGTAATTGTCTCTAATTGCTTTTCAGATGGTAAATTGGCAACAACAATGGAAGACATTCTTATTTTTGCAACCGGATGTAGTTCCATCCCACCTGCTGGATTTAAGCCCCCTCCTTCAATTGAATGTCTGCATATGGATTTTCCTGTTAGAAACAAATATAACAACTATTTAGCTCTACCAATCACCAACACATATAAAGAGTTTCAGGAAAATATGGATTTTGCCATAAAAGACACTCTAAGACTAGAAAAGGAAGAAGAGTCTCACTCACTCCCTTAGACATTAAAGGATTCTTCTAATGAAGAAATGCTTCTTTAAAGGCTGCTATTGATAACTGTATCTATTAATCACCACTTTTGAACATTCTGGCCAGCTTCTTGGCTCAATAAAATCTATGTGTCTTCTAAAGGGATGTTTTGGCTTCTGAACCACGGAGGGTTTGGTCAGGACATTCTGGTCGTATTTGGTAATAGCTTTCTCTTACTGCGCTTTCTTCATGATGTCAGTGTAAATAGTTTTCAAATGGTTGTACAAACTGTTCGGCTGTACAGGTGCTCAGTTATATCAGCACGACATAAGGAAAACCCGTTTCCTCACTTTTCAAGTTAGAATTACAGTTACAGAATGAATGACACAGCTTTTTCATTTTTCGTTTTTTTGTCTGTTTGTCTCTTTTTTTTTGTTATTTGTTTTTCTCTACATAGCCCTGGTTGTCCTGGGACTGGCTATGTGGACAAGGCTGTCAAATTTCTATATTTTAAAGCATTAAATAGAAAAGTTGGAAAGTCATCTCATAAATCAGAGCTATGGATATGCTTTTCTATGATTTAATTTTTAAATGTTTTTGTAATAAGTGACCTGTCCAACAATTAAATAATGATTAGTTGGAAATCCTGTATAAAAAGCAGAGGTATACAAATAACTCGAATCTATGGGTGCTCCATAGGCCTAAAAGTACTGCTGATATGTTTGCAGGTGTACTTTTAAATGCCTTAGAAAGTACATCTTGTTCAATGCCTTGTATAGTCAGTGTGTCTCACATGTCTGAACAATCTCTGACTGTTGTGGTTTGGCTACATTACAGCTATTTATTATCAAGATCGTTGTATGATTGGTAAGATCTTTCCATAGCATTCTATATTTACTTTCTTTGCTTTCAAAAGTTACATTGTATAAGCAATAAATAAATAATTTAAAACTACAAATAGTAAAAAAAAAAAACTCTAATTTTGCCACATAGATATGAGTAATGTATTTTGTATATTCTTTATAAACTATTTATTTTTCATTTTTTATTGTTTTTGTGATAGGCTCTGTCTATAGAGCCTTACCTGTTCTAAATCTGCAGTCCCCCAGCCTTAGTCACTTAGGTGCTGGGGTTGTGATGTATCCCAATGTTCCCAGCATTGGTTATTCCTTTGACCATATGAATAATACAAGACTAACAGGGAATTGTGTACTTAAATCAGCTCAAGATATATATAGTCTCAAGCATCATGGCACACACCTGTAATCCATGCTCTTGGGAGGCTAAGTCAGGAGGATCAGGAGTGACACCAATTTTAAGACCACTGTGGGCTACAAGAGACCCTGCCTTGACAAATAAGTAGAGGAGCCACTCACACTAACATCTTCATATGTGTGGCCTTACAAATCTCGTGCCCTAATTATAAAATATAAGGAAGATGAAGCTCCAAGTTTCACTTTAAAATATCATGGGAGGTTAAGGGGGGGAAAAAAACCAACTGATTTGATATTGATAATGTGCTTCTTAATACCAAAGGAAAAATCTCAAATGTAATCATAGTATCATTTTGTTTGTTACCTCAGAACCCTTTGAGTTGTACTTAACAGAACTAATAAAGTTCCTTTTTTTTTCAAACTTGATGAGCATTTAGCATTAAGGCATTTCTTTATCTTGTATTACATTTTGCTGGATTTTCAAAAGTAATTAAATGATCCATCTTCAAATATTTTAAACCTCAAACTCAGCAGGCAGGTTTAATTCCAAATGTGTTGATAAATGGGGTCTTTACATCTTAACCTAGTTAGTTCTCACATTTTAAAGGCTATTGTGTTAGGATATGGAGCCTTGGGCTGCCTACAAGTTGTATTTCGCTGTTATTGCACTTATTGTATCTGTAACCATGGCCTTACTGTTAAGATGGTATCAGTAATAACATGATATTTACTTTTTAAAGTGAAACAATCAGATTTTAAAAGGTATTCTGGTTTGAAGGTTTTGTTAGCATGGACGTAGGTTAATCTTTATAATTGAGGCTTATCGGTGAAACTGCAACATTACTGTGTCATAATTTTTCCTGTTCTGTGTTATAGCATATTTCTTACATTCAATTTTAAGTACTTAGTTTCAGTATTATGAAGGAAGAGTTTTGTGTTTGGTTAAGTAAAAAGCCTGCATTAGCATGGTCTCTGCCCCCCTAAGTATACTGGAAGCTTTTGTTACCTGTACATTCAACGTTAAAATGCAAAGGGACATACACAGGTAAGTTTTCCCAGTGACTTTGCCTTAGCATCCAGTCACACTGAAGTGGTAAGAACTAGAATCTGTTGATAAACATGGTTTCTATTACACTATTGTTATAAGTTAGTGGTTATGCTTCAGATAATGCAGTGTCAAGCCTGAAAGCACAATTAATGATGCATTACTTGAATGTATATTATCTGTAACTTACGAAATTTTGCAGCCCTTGAAAGAGACCCAATTTTTAATTCTGATTTTGACCACTTTCAAATATCCAAATCTACTCTGATACCTACTGCACACCAGATACCATTCTCAGAAACAGTTTATAATTCAGTCTGTTTAAAATATAATTAAAACACATTATATTGTGCTGAGGGCATATAGCCTAGTGATAGAGTGGTTTGCCTAGCTAGCATATGTAAGACCTTGGGTTTCATCCAATGTCACCAAAAATGTAGGAAAAATGGCATGAAAACTTAGTTTCTAAATGTTTTTATGCCACCAAATGTCAAGTGCTCATATAAATTACTTTTTACTGGAATCTTTCTTAAGGGTTACTATTGCTGTAATGAAACACCATGATCAAAAGCAACTTGGGGAAAGAAAGGGTTTATTTTGCTTACACTTCCATATCACTGTTATTGAGGGAAGTCAAGGCAGGAACCTTTAGGTAGGAGTTGATGCAGAAGCCATGAATGATTGCTTAAAGCTTACTGGCCTGCTGTCCATGGCTTTCTCATTTGCTTTTCTTTCAGAACCTAAGACCAACAGCCCAGGGGTGGCACCACGCACAATGAGCTGGCCCTCCCCCAACAATCACTAGCTAGGAAAACACCCTTCAGGTTTGCCCACTGCCTGGTCTTCTGGAGGCATTTTTTTCAATTGCAAATTCTTCCCCTTCGATGTCTCTACCTGTGTCAAGAATATAATAAGGACATGATTCTTTTTTGATACAGATATTTCTCATTTTTCCTTTTTTATTAGCATATAATTGTACAAAACAATGTATCATGACATCCAGGTATGTCATGAAGTTTGGTCACATTCCTCCTGTTATTACATCATACTTAGCCCCTGCCCACTCCCACTAGTCTCAACCAAATACACCACTTAGAAGGTTAGTAATCTTATTAACATGGGTGAGATCCAAGATCCTTTATTCTCCAAGTTTGAGAGATCTTGGAACCCTTAAGAAGTTAATTGTTCTGGGCTGTTATTCTATGATAAAAACCATCCCCCAATGTGGTTTAATTATGCCAAAAATTCTGGAGTCAGATATACACAACTACAGTAAATTAACATTCTGAAGCCATGATTTTTATTCTGATTATAATAATACAAGGTAAGTATAATAAGACCCAGAGAAAATATTGGTATTTGCTTTGCAAGGACTGTTTTATATAGTTATTCTTCTGTGGGGTGTATTTTTCTTTAGGTTTATTCCCCACACTACACTTTATTCAACAGAAACACACTGTATAAATATTTGCCTTGTCTTAGTATTTTATATTAATGTGCCTTATAGTCTTGGAAGGAGTTTGTGGTTAAACTTAAATGGTTAAATGGCAAATTTGTACTGAAAAGTGGGAATGCTCAGGTGACTAAAATTGAACTCACTGGAAGGTGGAAATGCCATTATGCTTCATAGTTCGTGAGTGCTAGAATCCAGAATATTTTCCTTAAGGCAGAAACTGTTAATTAATTTTCACTACAACACACCTAGGTTGTTGATTGAAGCTTTCTTTAAAATATTAGTAATTGCACTGAAGAAAACCTCGGTAAACATTCTATTTGATTTTTTTTTTTTTTAAAGATTTATTATGTATACAGCATTCTGTGTTCATGTACACCCGCAGATCAGAAGAGGGCAGCAGACCTTATTACAGATGGTTGTGAGCCACCAAGTGGTTGCTGGGAATTGAACTCAGGACCTCTGGAAGAACAAAGCAGTGCTCTTAACTGCTGAACCATCTCTCCAGCCCTCTATTTGATTTCTTAATGCATGTGTCAGCTAAAAAATAAAAGCTTTAATTCTTGCAGAATCCTGATTCTAGGCTAAGATATTTGCTGGTAGTTTAAAAAACAAGATAGCCTGTTATCATTTTATAAAGATAAACATCCTTTTTCTCTATCAAATAGAACCCATGTTTTTATTGTAAAATGTAATCTTGCCTTTAAAAAAATAGAAAAAAAATAATTTTATTTCGAAAGTCAAATTTTTGAAGGTATGATTTTTTTATCTCAGAATCAGATTGCTTCAGAATTAACCCTTTAATGAAATGTCAGTGAAATCACTGAATTGGTAATAAGTTGTCACTATATATTTTTGACATTAATAAAATCTATTATATAAATGGTCGATAAGGGATTTATTTCATAATCACAGAGTTTAAAATGTACCAGTCCTGGCTGTGATCATCCAGATTTTTTTCAGAACAATGTTCGTGGTTGTTTTGAATTTGCACTGCTGAAAGGAAGAAATACTGCCATTTGGCTCCTCCGTGATTTTTTTTACCCTATCTGACCAAAACCATACAACGGGGTCATTTTGCTTATGAAATGAGAGAAATTTGTAGCATTTGTAGTAAACGTTTTTCAGAGAAAATAGGAAAAGGACATTTCTCGTGTAAAGGGAATCACTAAAATGCAGTTTCCAGCGTTTCATATAGTCTTGTAATTTTTACGAAGTTTTAAACCCTGTAAAAAGCGCGGTATCAATTAGACGGCTGGACCCACATCACACGCCTCGGCCCGGAGACGCAACTGAAAACTAGCAAACCTCTGAAGGCTTGGCTGGATTGCTCGGAAGCGCTGCGGGGCAATCCGGAAACACCGACGTCTGGGACGAAGGACGAGGGCTGGGACGCAGGGGCGGGTCGGCTCCTTCTAGGCCCGCCCTCTGATTCTGCTTCCTTCCGGGGCGGGAGGCTGAGCCACGTCATCTTTGGGCACCCAGTGCCAGCCGGGCAGTGAATGGTGGGAAGCAAGATGGCGGCAACTGCCAGCATTCGGGAGAGGCAAACAGGTATTCGTTATTCCTTCCCTGCAGTTCGTGGCTGAGCAAAGCAGCGATTTGTCTGTCTGTCGCCTGAGCTGCTTGTGCATGCAGCTCCGAGTTGAGCTTTAACTGCTGCCCTTTGAAGTTGTCGGGAAGAAATGACTAGCTTTGCAGCCTTTGCCTGTGGTACAAGAGAAGGAGCTTCGGTAGGCTGGTTGCTGCACTGCTTTATTTTTCTTTTCTTTTCTTTTTTTTTTTTAATTATTGAGATTCAGGAGGCCATCCCAGCAAGGATTGGCAGCTGGTATTTTCTTTCTTACATTGCCATTTAACGAGGACGATAGATTTGTGTTTCTCCGCATTTCAAGTCTCCCAGGCTGGCTTGGTTTTCACTTTCAGTTCTAAGGTTTTTCAAAACTGTTTTCAACATTTGCGCCGTAATTACAAAACCTAAGTATTCTTCTCAGATCTCCTTACCTTTTGTTTGTTTTGTTTTGTTTCGAGACAGGGTTTCCTCTGTGTAGCTTTGCGCCTTCCCTGAAACTCACTCTGTAGCCCAGGGTGGCCTCGAACTCATGGGGATCCGCCTGGCTCTGCCTTCCGAGTGCTGGGAAGAGCTCCCTACTTTATGTCGTCTTCTTTGGACCAGTCTTGGGAGAACCTGAAGAAAAATGCCAGGTGATAACGATTTCCTTCTGCAACTTGCTGGAAGGGATTGGAGAATGTCAAATTAGCAGCGTTCAAGTTGTTCGACAGATTAGTAATATTAAAGTGGTATAATAGTTGTATCTTAAGTACAGCATATTTGTACAACTTACATTTATTCAGGAAATATGAAGATACATATTACTTCCCTTAACTTTTCTTTTTATTACGAGATACTCCTAATTGTCCTTATTTCTATCAACAACTCTAGTAATTTGGTAATTGCATATTGGCCCCAAAATAATGATTTATACATAACTATATATATTTATAATATGTATATATATATGATTTATATATACTACTTGTTGAGAAACTTTATTCCAAAGAGAATAGAAATATTCTGTGAGCCATCAAGAATGTTTACACTTTAATTCCCCTGAAATTATGCTCATTTGTGTGAAAAATAATTGGTTACAATCAATACAACACCCCAGAAGAATTTGGACTGTACCTGATTCCTTCACTTGTCTTTAAAAAAAATTGTTTTGATAGATTTGAATGTAACATACTGAACAGAAAGCATACTGAAATGTGCTTTACATTTCTCAGTAGATAATTCAGTAAAACCTGTGAGACCCAGTCAAGCATAACTTCAATGTTTTCAAAAGTCCAAATATGATTTGAGGAATGCTTGATAATTCATTTTATTTGCAAACAAATAATAGCTCAGCTTTTCTTAACAGTTGGGTCCAATAGCTTAATAAAACCAATGAATTAGATATTTCTACCCATGAGCAAAACTGTTCTGATGAAAGGAAGCCTTTTAAAAGTTGAATTTATATAATAGTACATTTTTAATATGCAAACATTGTAAAACATTAAAATATAATATTATATTTTGTCTTGTAGAAGAAATTCTAAACAGTCTTATTAAATAAGAAACACAGAGCCAAATACCGAGTTAAAAGCCTAAGAGATCAGAACCTTTAGCTTACCATCCTTCCCCTGAGAGAGAGCTTTCTTCTGTGTGACCTGTCTTTTTATTGCCTTTCAGTTCTACCTTCTCACTGGTTTTAAACCCAACCCCATGATTTCCTCATCACTGCCTGTCAATATAGACCTCCAGGTCTCTATGGTTGGTACTGGGATTAAAGACCTGTGTCACCATGCTGGTGGTGTCTTTGAACACACAGAGACTGCCTACCATGTGATCGAATTAAGGGTGTGTGCTACCATTGCCAGACTTCTGCTAAATGGCTTGTTATTAGCTCTTATCCCCAAGCAACTTTATTTATTAACATATAAATAAAATCACATTTCAGTGCAAATAAAATATTACCATATTGTCTTTTGGTGGAAATAAACTTCATTGTAGCAAGATTCCACATTATTACTATCTTGCTTATACTACCTCAGTTATTAAGTAGTTATTAAACTTTAAGTGGATCATGTCTTATTTTCAGAAGAATAAAATCCTTTGTGTTATAACATTAGAAGTAACATGCAGTGGTGGTGCATGCCTTTAATCCCAGCACTCGAGAGGCAGGCAGATCTCTGTGAGTTCGAGGCCAGCCTGGTCTACAGAGCAAGACCCAGGAAAGGCGCAAAACTACACAGAGAAACCCTGTCTCAAAAAAACCAAAAAAAAAAAAAAGAACCTTGATTTCTATTGAGAATATTTAGGAATAACAATCCTTGAATATTCTAGGTAAATGATGCTTTGATACAAAGTAGTTTGTAGTCAGTTTGAACTAGTAGTTTATTTATGTGCTGAGAATTTATCATTGCTCTACGTGGTTTCTGTAGTCTTAATTTTACAGATGAAGAAACTAAAACACAAAGTCGTTAACTAGCATGCCTGTTTCTTGCTTTGTCTTCTGAAATACCTCTGTCGCCTCAACTACCACTTTGTGAAAGCTTCGTGGATTAAAGTAATTTAAGTTGCTTGTGACTCTTGCAGGTTCTTCCTTATCTCTTTTCTTCTCAGTGTTGCACAGCCTGCCTCAACTGCTTTTTCTCTTAGTGTGATCTCATCTGGCCTCTTTGTTAAGTATTTTATATGCTGATGTCTTAGTCGGTGGTCTGTTGCTGTGAAGAGACACTATGACCACAGCAACTCTTACAAAGAAAATATTTAATTTGGGGTTGCTTACAGTTTCAGAGATTTAGTCCATTATCATCTGGGTGGAGAGAATGGCAGCATGCAGGCAGACATGGTGCTGGAGAAGTGGCTGAGAATTGTACATCCAGATCCCCATGCAGCAGGAACAGAGAGTCTCTGGGCTTGCAATGAGCTTTTTGAAACCTTGAGGCCCAATCCTGATGACACACTTCATCCAACAAGGCCATACTTCCTATTCATTTCAAATAGTGCCACTCCCTGGTATCCAAGTATTCAGATCTCGGAGCCTAAGGGGGCCATTCTCCTTCAAACTACCACAGCTGGTGATTCCCAGGTTGACCTCTGTTCTGAATGCAGGCCATTTGATACCAGTTTATGAAAGCTTTGTTCTTATAGTTGCTTATGTGTGACTTTCTCGTTTTCTTTTTTAACTTTAACTCAATTCAGATTTGTTAGTAAATCATTCCAGTGTTACTCTACAACTGTCCGGTACCTGTTGCTAACTCCCAACACAGTATCCTTGAGTTTGTGCCTGTAGTTTTAGCTTTTACAACCTTGTACCCTTTCATTCTTTTACAGATAACACCTACACTAAATGGCACACATTCACCCAAACCTTCCAATAGCTTCTTATTTTCCTTATGGTATAAGAAAGTGATCTCCAGGTCCACATTGATCTAGTCTCTGCTTACCTTGCTCACTTTATTACCTTCCCCTGACCACACACCTGGATGCTCCCACCCTCTGTATTTGTTTCCTCTTGGTGAGTGACTTGTATGGCTCACTTCCTCTAGGTCTTTACTCGGATGTGTGTTTCTCAGGGGGCCTTCCCAATCACTCTTAAAAAAATTATACCCCACCTTAGTTTTCTCCTTTTCTGGTTCCATTTTTCTTCACAGCATTTAACATGATCTTATACATGTTCACTTATTTTGTAAATGGCCTTTATTCTTCATCAAGAATAATGAAAACTGCACGAGGAAACATAATTTTTATTCAGTTTGTTTGTTTTCCTCTGTGTGATCCCCTATACTTAGGGCAGTACCTAGCACATGGTGAGCACTCAAGAAGCATTTGTTGGATGGATGGATGGATGGATGGATGGATGGATGGATGGATGAGAAAACCATTCATATAAATAAGTGAGGAACATTTTCTGGGTAAGGGTGAAGCTACCTTAACCAGATGTAAGAATGTAAGGTAATATATTTAGAGCCAATAAAGAAAATTATTTTATCTTTTCCATTAGAAGCAATGATTTAAGCATGGAGAGTTAAACTCTGGTGACGTAGAATTGCATTCTTTTATCACTCTTTAAACATTCGCCATATTCTTCATTAACAAATCAGTTGTATCAGAATGTCTTTGAACAAGTTAGCCAAGGCTCAGAGTTGGAGAGGCTTTCCTAATTGAGCCAAGACCAATGTGAGATTATCTGCTGCTACTGGCCTTTCATGCTGAGATGAACTAGCATCTATTAACTCTGGAGAATGTCGGGTGCCGGCTTACCTGGCAGCCCAGGCTGTGGTTCTTCATGCTTGTCATTGAGGCAAGAGTATGACTCCTGCTCCTAGAAAGAGGGTTTCTTTAGTGCCTGGGCATAGGAGGAAAGCACACTGAAAGCACAGTCAGTGCAGGAGTCCGTACTGTTTGTATGTATGTTTGTGCAATACCACAGCCTCTGCCACTCTTTGAAGTGGGCATCAGTTGTTGGTAATGGGTGTTATTGTAGAACCAACATTTTGCAGGGGAAAAAAAATAGGCTGGTCTTGCAGGATGGCAAGGATCCTGCTGGCAGGATCTCAGCAGGTAAAGGCACTTGCCACCAAACCTGATGACCTGAGTTTGATCCCCAGGACCCACGTGGTAGAAGAAGAGAACCAACGCCCACAAATTGTCTTGTGGCCTCCACATGTATGGCATGACATATGTGCATACATGCAGGTATACACAATAAGTAAACATAAAAAAAGAGAAAAGTTTATATACTCACATAAATATCCTAATTTACTTAGCTCTCTGTATCCATGGTTTCTGCAACTATGGATTCAGTCAACTGCAAATTAAAACTATTTTAAGTAAAATGTGTCTGTACTAAATGTGTATAGACATTTTTCTTGTCATTGTTCCTTAATGCAGTACAACAGCCAACCTGTTGTTTACGTTGGTCTAGATACTGATACCTTAAAGAAGTCCCCCTAGGTTTACAAATACTATACCATTTTATTTTTAAAATATCATCAGAAAGATTTATAATTAAATGTAAGGACTTGAGCATGTAAGGAATTTTGTTATCTAAAAGAGGCTCTGATGGGGGTGACTGGACAGTGTGCTGAAGTGCACTCTTCAGTGATGGTGCTGAGCAGCATTACACCTACCTCCCTTAACTTTTAAGTGTTTATAACAGCTCTTTCAATAGGTGGATATGTTGTAAGGTTGTTTGTTTGTGTATTAGATACTGTTGTATTCGTAGTTTGGTGTTGCATGAATTCTAAATGGTGTTATAATAAAAACCCAGAGACAGATATAAATGCTGAAAGATCATAGGAAACAAGCCACAGCCACTTCTTACCTTGGCAGCTCCTCAGCCGATCCACGAATCCTCAGACTGAATGCCTCTGAGTCCTCAGCCAAAAGGCCTCTAGTTCCTAAATCTTCACACCTTCATGCCTTTCTCCACCTAGTCATTTCACTTCCTATCTCAATCTTCCTAGTGCAGGGATTAATGGCATGTGTGCCTCCCAAATACTGGGGTTGAAGGTGTATGCCACCAGTGCCTGACTGTTTCTCTCCTAGACTGAATTAATCTAATGTATTCCAATGTGGCCTTGAATTCACAGAGATCCAGACAGTTCTCTGCCTCCCGAGTGCTAGAATTAAACGTGTGTGCCACCACTGCCTGGCTCTGTCCTCTGATCTTTAGGCAAGCTTTATTTCTTAGATTACAAACATTACCACATTTCAATAATAAAAGAAGGGTATAACTAATATAAGAAAAACTATATACAATAACTATATACAGTATATAGTCAAGAATTACATTAACAATATCCAGTCCATTAACATTTGACAAATTCAGAGAAAATATTATTCTATTATTTATCCTATTTTGGTAAGTCCAAAGTGTAGAACCTAATTTACTTTCTATCCTAACTTGTATTACCAACCCAAAACTACCTTTTGATGTCTTTCAAACTTTTACACTTTAAAACTCTTTAGTAAGTTGTGGTGATATATTGTGTCCTCCAATATATATGTGTACCCTAATAAAACTTATCTGGGGTCAGAGAACAGAACAGCCACTAGATTAGACATAGAGGCCAGACAGTGGTGGCACGCACCCTTAATCCTAGCATTTCGGAGGCAGCGATCCATCTGGATCTCTGTGAGTTCAAGGCCACACTGGAAACAGAGCTAGACATGGTGGAACACACCTTTAATCACAGAAAGTAATGGCAGGAAGCAGAAAGGTATATAAGGTGTGAGGACCAGGAACTAGATAGAGGCTTTTAGGCTTTAAGCTGCCATTCAGCAGAGGTTTTCAGTCTGAGGATTCGTGGAAACAGGATCAGCTGAGGAGTTGGCAAGGTGAGGTTGCCTGTGGCTTGTTCTGTCTCTCTGATCTTTCAGCATTCACCCCAATATTTGGATCCAGGTTTTTCATTAATAAGACCATTTAGGAATTCGTTTACAGTGAGTTTCTTTTCTGAATTTGCTCACAAGGAAAACTATAACTATCTAGTCTTTAACTCCCTCAGAGACCTGAGAAGGAAATAATATTATCTAAATAAACAGGAAGTGCAGGCAAGCAATTTCCAAAACATGTGAGAAATGATAGAAACAACTGGCTGCGTGGACAGTCACTCAAGGTTTCTCTGCAATGTTGGGGCATCCATCTTCAGCCTACAGGCCTAGAATATCTGACAGACTTATCTGTGAATTCTGGGCTGTCCTACTTTGTCTTGGCAAAGTTTGGCAGTCCTTTCCTTTGTGTCCTGCTTGTCCATTTGGACAGCACACTGTCAACGGTCAAGGCAAGAGCACTTTCTTGCCCATTGGCTAACTTTTGTCACAAAGAAAGTAAACTCCATAAGGAATTTCTTCATTGCCCATCATCTCTGAAGTATATTGGTGTTGCCAGGAGCAGACATGTCTCATTGTCATTAAAAAAAAAAAAAAGTCTGTTATTAAAACATCTTAAATGCCATATTCTGTAGATCTCTGAAGCATTTGAAGACAACCTGTCTATTTAAAATACATCTCTGTTTGACTTTGAAAACATAACTAACATGACTACAAGTTCAATTGTAATCAATGAGTAACTACTAACCTGCATTTCTTTATAGCCTAATTAGTTGGTAATAATAACTTTCAAGGTCTAGAAATTTACATGACATTGTTAAATGAACTGTATAGATACAATACCTTGAACAAGATTAGAAGTGTATGCACAGTATGTTCCAACAAAAATAACCTCAACTTTGTATCAATATACAAAATTTGTATATAATAAACAAAAATCCAACCTAATGTAAAATATTTAAAACTAGTAGTTGCTTTTTAAAAGTAGATTCAATAATCTACCTTTTTATCTTACCATATCCATATTCTCCTTTTTTCTTTTCAGGGTAGATTCAATAATCTACCCTTTTATTCTATCATTTCTATATCTTTTTCAGAGTAGATTCTGTAATCTACCTTTTATCTTATCATATTTATATCTTCCTTTTTTCTTTTCAAAACAAGAACCCTGAATCTAATGTCCTTTGTTTAGCCTTTTTCTTGATCATTAACAATAACAACTTGTAACCAACTACCCTAAACAATGACAATTATCCATAACCCATTGAATGACCAAAAATCCACCCACCCCTCCTCATTTTACTTCCTGCTGTGTGGGGGCCAAGGCATCTTTAAGGGCTCCTGAAAAGAACATTTTAGGTCAATTGTCAAGTCCTGGGAGAAGCCATTGTATTATTTGTTGTACAGTCTCAGGGTAATGAGAAAGTACAGGGCTTGTCTCAAGTCCTGGATAGAGTAGTCTGTGAGGCTGGATCATCTCTGCTAGCCATCTTGAAATTGTTCTGAGCAGTTTGTAGTCCAAAGCTGATCTTTAGGTGGTGTTTGTCAGCCTGGTGGAGTTATGGTAGTTTATGTGGAATCATTGTTGTGGGATCCCATCATCTTTTTGGAGACTTCAGAGATCACATTAGGTCAGATTAATACTTTTTTTCAGAGTAGTTCTCCAATCTTCTTTGGATGCTTATTTGTCCAAAGGTCTTTAAATTCTTCAAGATGGTTGTTTTTATTTTCCGGAAAAGACAAAAACAAAAACCCTTCCCCAACCCTAACTTTATCATTTTTGATTTAAAGTTCCTCCTGAATGTTTTGTTCTCTTCTATACTTGTCCTGTCATCCCGAGCAGTGTGGTTCTGTACAGTAGACATTAGGCTCTTTAATTGCTCTGGGAAGGAGTTTCTTCCACAATGACATCGTGGTGTTGCCCTGTGTTGTGGAGATCTACAGTTTTGAGTCTGCATGTCAGTTCCCTTCACGTGCTCCAGCAGGTCACAGATGGGATGGATGTTGGGGTGGGCCAGGGCAACTGTAGAGTTGTTCTACTATCAGGGGGAGCTCTCCAGCATTGCCCAGACAAATTCACCTCTTGCACCAGGGAGCGAGGAGTGGGGCCAGTTCTGCTTTCATGCCCTCAGGGTCAGCTCTCCCACATCTGAACAATTAGGGGCAGCTCTATGTGTTGCACAGGCGAGATACAGGGGCCCCTCTCCTGAGTACTGCAGCTGGTGAGAGGTAGGGACAGCCCTCCCAACTCTTCTGACCCCAGGGCCAGCTCCTCCACCTGTCTCAGGCATTGATGGGAGGAGCGGCAGAAGGCATTCCTCCTCCTCCCATGGGTAGCCAGACTTAAATCCCTGATTTGTACAGTTTCTTGAATGCTTGACCATCTCAATTTCAAGTGCTTGCATGAAGGAGGTCATAGGTCTGATCCTCAGCACCACATAAAAACTAAGGAGTAGCCGGACTGTGGTGGTAATCCCGGCACTCAGGAAGCAGAGGCAGGCCTATCTCTGTGAGTTCGGGGCTAGCCTGGTCTACAGAGCTAGTTCCAGGACAGGCTCCAAAGCTACACAGAGAAATCCTGTCTCTAAAAAACAAAACAAAACAAAGAGGGAGAGAGGGAGGGAGGGAGGGAGGAAGGAAGGAAGAAAGTAGCGGGTGTGGTAGTGCATACCTGTCTGTAATCCCAGTAGGAGGTAGAGGCAAGAACATTAGAAGCTCAAGGTCATCCTCAGCTATACATGGAACTTGAGGCTGACTTGCTGAGACTATATCTAAAAAAGGAAAAAATGTCACACAGACATATGCACACACAGAGAAGTAACACCAGCATAGTAGATTTTCATTTTCCTTAGAAAATGCTTTTTATCTACTGTGGTCTATGAACAGATGAGCAATAAAAACCACAAAGTACTGCAGCATATAAAGCATGACTGCTCTGGTTTTTGAAAATGGTTAACTTCAGTTATTAGGTATCTATTACATTATAAAGTCTCATTTTCCCCCAGGACTATAAAATAATTAAGTTTTATAACCTTTCAGTGGGTTTATTGGCCTATACTCTCGAGTAATTAAAAAATAGACCTACTGTAATGGGTTTCCATATAAAGCAGTTAAACATGCTGTAGATAATCTTTGTTTTTATAAAAATTGTACTTAATCTATGCTTTCAGCCAAATAGTTAGTAGATAACAGTAGCAGTCAGCTATTAAGGCTGTTACAAGTTCATGATCAAAGCAGTTTCTTTTGGTGCGTGTATAGAAGGCAGTTGTTGAGAGAAACAGAAACGTGCTTTTTCAGGAGTGTGAGGTTTCTATTTGTCAGTTCTGTTTCCCACAATGTCAAGGGTCAAACCCATGTGTGCTGGGCTATACCCCCAGACCCTGCAGTGCTTTTTTTCTGAAGTTTTCACAGCTTCTTTTGGGACAGGTGCCTTCTGCTTTTGCTCCCAAGTGGATGCCAGTTGGCTGTTGATGGAATTGCCGTATAAGATCTAACCCTGGTTTTTACACATCCCGTCATTCCATCAGTCAGCTTTGTTAGCATTCCCTTATGCATTTTGTTTATAGTGAGGAGAAAACAGAGGCCTGCTATAAATAACTGATGTTGTGAACTTTTCTTTTCAGTGGCTCTGAAACGTATGTTGAATTTCAATGTGCCTCATGTTAAAAACAGCACTGGAGAACCAGTATGGAAGGTAAGAGCTGCCTTGGTGGGAACTGTGGCCTTTTCTTAGCCCTGAAATGGTAGTAATTGGAAGAAATTTCTAGTATATTTTAACTAGAATTCATGAATATTTTTTTCTTTATTAGCTCCTAGACAATATAGTTGTGTACATAGCATGTGTAGTATGCAGGAGGATTGTGTAGGATATGTACAGTGCTCTGTCATTTTGTAGAAGGGACATGAGTATCCAAGGATTTGGTACCGTGGAGGGTCCTGGAACCAAACCCCAGAATATCTAGGGACTCTGTATACCTCTCCCTCTCTATACACATGTAGTTGTGGTAACGTTTACTTTGTAGATTAAGTACAGAAGAAATTACCAATAGTAACTATTGTCAGCATCTCTGCTCCTGTGTTTTCAAGGGATTGTAGAGGAAAACCAAGGTTACTGGAAGGCAGGCACTGGGAGTGTGGCAGTAGGTCTGATAACGACAGCATTGGGTGACTGAAGAGTGGGAGACACACTGGACACAGAGATCGCTCATGGTGTAGGCATCACAGAGCAGAACTGCAGGAGGCTTTGCTAGAGTGGACTCGGACATGCCAAACTCGGTCATGCTGCTCCGAGCAGTTTACATTATGGGTCGTGTAGTACTGTAATCCTCCATTTAATGTCTTCTGCCATGCTTGTCTACAGATAACAGACTGCAGGGGTAGACAGTGCAGGTAAGGGGCTACTGTATGTTGAAGGTTTAAATTGAGAGGAGTTTTGAAAGATTGAGCACCTCTTAGAGGCACAGCAGAAAGACTGTGGCTTCTCTAAAGAGATTCCTGGCATTTCGGAATAACGACCCTTGGACAGCCAACCGTTGAAGATCTCATTAGTTAGCCCAACCTCCAACTAATAGTGGGTTAGCAGGCTGAAGTGGAGTTCTGTTTTCAGGGACTTTGTTTTATTTGTGGTTTTTGTTTGGTTTTGTGGTTGGTATTGTTCAGACATTGTCTTGAATTGTAGGTCAGGCTGGCCTCAAACTCAGTGCAGTCCTGCCTCAGCCCCTGAATGTGCCGTTACAGATAGGAGTCACTGCCTCAAACTGAGGGACTTAGCGTTTCAAGTCAATGTCTTTGTAATGTTGGAACTTGTTGTATTTTAGGGTTTTTATTTTATGTCTATGGGTGTTTTCCCTGCATATATATGTGTGTACCATGTGAGTGCTTGGTGCTTGCAAAGGCCAGAAAAGGGTCTTGGATCCCCTGGAACTAGATTTTCAGATGGTTGTGAACTGCCATATGAGTGGTGTGAATTAAACCTGGGTCCTTTAAAAAGCAACCAGTGCTCTTACCACAGAACCGTATCTCTAGCCCCATATCTTAGTTTTAAAGGGGGCTAAGTTTTTATCTCATCTTCACATGGTCTTAGAAAAGGTACATATGGACTAGGGAAAAAAATAAGCCAAGTATGAATTTGTTGTATGTTCAAAGTTCTTTATCAGAGGTTAAAATAAAGACTCTATAGTCTGATTTTTAAACTTAGAATATTTTATAGAAAGTTTGTAAAATTGTTGTTTTATTTAAACCTAACTGATAATGTTTTAAAGAATCTATAACTATACAGGTAGGTATTTGGGTAGTGATGGAAGCACTGAACTGAACATGGAAAAGAATTCAGTGTAATGATACCAAATGAACTTGACTTCAGTGTTATCTTAATATGGTTCTTGGTTGTTCATTAATAATGATGTTTCAACAAACCACTTCTTTAAAGGTACTCATTTATGACAGATTTGGCCAAGATATCATCTCTCCTCTGCTGTCTGTGAAGGAGCTGAGAGGCATGGGGGTCACTCTGCATCTGTGAGTTCTAACGTATTTCTACCAGTGCATTTACTTTCACATTTTCTTGAGAGAGATTTCTTTGCTCACCTTGAAGTCAGATTTTGAAGGACTGTCTGCAGAGAAAATTAATGTTAGGTCACAACACCGATGTAACCTTTTTTCTGAGGTTAAAAATAGTCTCACTCTGAGGCTGTGTAATTCCAGAATTTCAATATTTGTTTCATTTTCCAGTATACTTGAAGATCTTTGAAGAAAAAGAACTAGTGCTCTTTGGCATTCCTCAACCTCTAAAAGATTTTACCTAATTTAAATATGCTTTAAGAGTCCAAATTGGTTTATCAGTAACGTGAGCATTATAAGTGACTAAATGAAGTAATAGCCATCAAATCTTTGCCTTCTTGATTGCTAAGTTTAATTGTCTGATATGTTTGATAATAAATTCCACTACTTTATAGACGTCCTGGTAGACCATCTGGAGGAAAACTGTACCTGAAGAGAAGCCAGTACTCTTATGTACTAAAGGAATCCAGTTTTATGGAGTTTTAACCTACTTATGTTTTGTCTGTTTGTGATATTAGGACCAGTTTTTATTCTATGATAGTTTATTTAATTGAAATATACTATTTTACTCATAATATAAGATTGCCAGTGAGTATCATATCAGAATTTGCTTTGATCAGCTTAAAATCTTCCTTTGTGTAATGAGTTAGAATATTATGTAGCGTTGATTCTACTTTTAAAAAATCATTTATCTGTATGTGTAGTGGTTGTAGGTAGGCACATGTAGAGGTCAGAGGATAACTTCCAAGAATCTTCTCTACTTCCACCATTTGGGTTCCAGAGTCAGACTCAGGTCTATAGGCTTGGCCAAAAGCACCTTTACCTGCTGAGCCATCTCGTCAGACCCTGGTAAATCACACTGGCCTTGAACTCACAGAAACTTACCTGGTTCTGCCTCCTGAATGTTGAGATTAAAGGCATGCACCACCATTCTCCTCTTATGTTGATTTGTTTGTTGTTTTGTTATTTTAAGATTTATTTTTAGGGCTGGAGAGATGGCTCAGTGGTTAAGAGCACCCACATGGCAGATAAAATAGTCTGTAACACCAGTTCCAGGTGATCTGGAACTAGACACACATGACACACAGACACACATGCAGACAAAAATCAATGCACATGAAATAAAATTTAAGAAAAGATTTAGTTTTAAGTATGTGTATGTCTGTGTGTCTGTGTGGTGTTATACACACATGCATATAGGTGCTGTCAGAGGCCAGAAGGCTTCAGATCCTCTGGAGCTGGAGTTTACAGATGGTTTTAAACCGCCTGACATGGGAGCTTGGAATCAAACTCGGGTCCTCTGCTAGAGCAGTATATGCTCTTAACTACTGAGCCATCTCTCCAGCCCCTCCTCTTACGTTAGATTTGAAATTGCTAACATTAATTCTTACAGACTAAAGTGGTCTTGATGCTTGATAGCTTGATGCTGTTCTTAGGCTAGTACCTTTTAAATATGTCTGGCTTACCACTGGCACCTTACTAAGTATTTAACTTCTTTATGTTACTAGTGAACCGACTATAGTTCAGGAAATGTGACTGCCGCATAGTTGGACAACTAGTTAATAACAGAACGGCTGCCATGTTTGTCCACTAGTGCTGTGCTGTTTGTCTGATAACTCATGGTGTCTTAGCAGCAGTGACAGACAGAAGTGAGATCTAACTCCCACAGGTCCAAGGATGACAAGATAGTCTGCTTATTTGAGAGCAGAGGAAGCAGAGAACTGTTGTCAGCAGAGCATAGACAGGCTGTAGAGCCATGGACAATCCCTGACAGCCTGGCCTCTCCTGAATAAAATCCGTCTGTGATTGTATGCTCTGAAAGCTGGTTTAGGCCAATTTGAAGGAAATAACCACAGGTTTCTCGAATGGTGGTTATTACCATGTACATAGTAGGGCAGTCAGCACGCAAAGAAGACTGCCATCACATACTTCTCATTGCTGGACAGACGGGAGGTTATTAAATGCATCTCTTCTGGCGGCATGAGCACTTTTCACTCTTGCTGATTACAGAGAGATGACTAAAGAGTTACATACCTAGAATGCTAGCCACATTTCCTATCATAAACATCATAACTAAAATGTTACAATGATGAATGGTTTTTTAATGTGAAATTGGAACAGTTAAGTGAAATTATTCCCTGAACCACCAAGAGAAAACTATAGCATGTCACCATTGAGATTCTTAGATGATTTCCTGTGCTTTCTCTTCAGAAGCAACAGATTGAGCAAAGTAGAGCTGGAAATGTAACTCAGTGGTAAAATGTCCTTAGCATATGCAGGCTCCTGGTTTCAACACACAGCATCATGCAGAAAATTGAAAGCAACAAAAAGCAGTTAATGTCAAGCTGTAAGGAAATAATTCTTTTACTTTTCTTTTGTTTTTTTTTTTTTTTTTTCAGCTGGCCTTGAACTCACAGAGATCCGCCTTGCTCTGCCTCCTGAGTGCTGGGACTAAAGGTGTGCACCACCACCACCCGGCTTTCTTTTATTTTCATTTTTAAATGGTGATTAATCTATGTGTGCTTAAATTCATACATTCCCTCCAAAGGTAACAACGTTGTTTTCCTCCACCCACCCTCTCCCTGTATATCTATGCAAATAATGTTGATTTTCTATGAAAATGATGTTGACTTTGAATGTATTTAGTTGTCCTTCAAGGAGGGTGGTGGTAAAAGAGAGTATCTGGCCATACAAAGTACTAAAAGTGTGTAAAATAGGGAAGAAAAAGAAAGAAATGATCCTACAAATGGGTGTTGCTAATGCCAGTGGTGTGGATTTTTCTTTCTCTTTCTAAGGAAAAGGCTAGATTAACTAATAGCAGTAGGAGTGTTGTGAACACTAGTCACTGACCTATAGACTTCTATTTGAGAAATACTCTTTAAAATTTTTTAAAATTTCTTTTTCTATCATGTGCATTGGTGTTTTGCCTGCATGTACGTCATATGGTGATGCTGGATCCCCTGGAACTGGAGTTACAGACAGTTTGAGCTGCCATGTGGGTGATGGGAATTGAACTCAGGTCCTTTGGAAAAGCAGCTAGTGCTCTTAAGCACTGAGCCATCTCTCCAGCCTGGGAAATACTGTTTTAAACTGTCTTTTTAAGAAGTGCCTGAGGGGAAACTGATTTGTTGTTCTGTTTCTGTCTTCTAGTCTTCTGCACTCAGACCGAGACCCGATCCCAGATGTTCCTGCTGTGTACTTTGTGATGCCAACCGAAGAAAATATTGACAGAATGTGCCAGGTGATCAGGGATTCTTATTTTATCTGAAACTTAAAATCATCTTATTGTTTGAATGTCAAAACAGACTTTTTTCTTTAAAAAAAAATCTTGGCTGGAGAGATGGCTCAGCGGTTAAGAGCACCAACTGCTCTTCCAGGGGTCCTGAGTTCAATTCCCAGCAAAACATGGTGGCTCACAATCATCTGGAATGAGATCTGGTGCCCTCTTCTGGTGTACAGACATAATGCAGGCAAAATACTGTATGCATAATAAATAAAGAAAGAAAGAAAAAAAATTAGGTGTCACACTCGATGGCAGCAGCTTGCAGCTGCTTGCCTCATGTTAAAAAAAAAAACTTAGATGCTCATTATAGAGAATCATAAATCCTTTACCAGCTTCCACTTTGATTTTTGGTACTATATTTTAATAGAGTAGATTCATATTTCTTGGCTGCAGAGGCATTTTATCAGTCAATACTAAATCTGACCTTACTAAAGAACTTGGCAGAGCCTAGTGGAACCTGCCTCTCTCTAATCCCAGCATCAGGTTGATGCCAGAGGCTTGTTGGTTGAAGACCCTGGCTACATGTCAAGTTTTGAGTCCCCTCTGTGCTACATAGGGAGACCGTGTCTCAAAACAAGCAACAATAACAAATATGAAAATAGCTGTACTAGCTTTAAAGTCAGGGTTTTACTTTGCTTAGGTGACAGGAGGTCTGAGACCAGGAAGTGTGCACCAAGCAAGTCCCCTGCCTCTTTGATCCATCCTCTTGGTTCCTTTATGTCTTAGTTACTTTTCCACTTGCTGTGGTAAACACTCTGACAGAAGAGACCTCAGGAAGGTTTTACTTTCCCTCCTCGGTTTGAGGTCACAGTCCCTTGTGGGGAGGTCACAGCAGCAGACACTGAGGCAGCTGGTCACATTGTATCTGCTGTCCAGAGCATGAGAGGAGTGAGGTGCATGCCTGCACTCAGGCGGCTCTGCCTTCTCCTGGGTCCAGACTCTAACCCAGAGAGTGGGTGGGCTTCTCACCTCAGTTGCCTAGGGCCATCCCCCACATGGTTCCAGACCTCATCAAGTTGACGACTGAGATTAACCCTCCCGTTCGTTTTCATCGTCCTCTGTGTCGTGTCATGAATGCAAGGAGACCAATATAGCTGCTGATATTGAATCTGTGTAAATGAACTCTGCCAGTCCTGACTGGTGAGTTTGACCTGGAAACTTAGGTCTTTCCAGAAACTCCCAGAGGACTCCTTCAAGTCTCACCGAGTGTAGTTAGCTGCGAGAAAGACTATGGATGTTAATAATTAGATTATTACTGCCCCAAAGAAAATCTGGATTCTTTTTGTAAGGAAGAGGGGCGGTTTATTGGGTAGGTAGCCAGTAGTGTTGCCACAAGTCACATCTGTTATCGACCATCACATTGAGCTGCCATTCCCATTTTTAGTGAAGGTCATACATTTTATGTTAAACTTCATTTACCTAGCTTCCCCTTTACTCTGCACAAAGCCAGTTGAAGAGGTTCTGCTCACTAGTCTCTTCCTTTTAAAAAAACAGCTCTGTTGCAGTGTAACCCTCGTGTAGAATATAACTCATGCACAGAATTGTGCTCCTGTAGCCAAGGTCAGTTTTAGAACATACTTACCACCTCCAAAGGACACTTTGTATCTCTAACTTCTTCATGGCCAATCCCTACCCTTTCTTCTGCCTGTCTCTGGGTTACTTTCTGTTTTTATCCCATTTATATATTCAGGACATTGCATATGAATGGAATCATGTGACATGTAATCTGGCCTCTTTTTCCTAATTCAGTGTTTTCAGAGCTTATCCAGATTGTAACATGTATCAGTGCTTTTTTTTTTTTTTTTATGATAGAATAATGTTCTTTTTCGTGGATATGTCAAGTCTATTTATCCATTTTAGGTTATTCCACATTTTGGCTGTCATGAGTAATTCTTCTATAAAAATTTATGTGGACGTTTCTGTTTGGACATGTTTTCATTTTTCTTGTCTTCATCAAGTACCCAGGAAAGGAATTCAAAGAATTTGAATGATAACTCTGTGTTTAGCCTTTTTAGAAATGATGAAGTAACGGCCCCATCTCCTGTCCCTAGCAGCTGTGTAAGCATCAGGTGTCTCCGTGCCCTACCTGCACTATCTGTGGCCTAAAGGATATGAAGTGGTAACCCCACTACAGCTTCTATGTCAGTTCTGTGGTTAATGGTAGTAAGCCTCTTTTAACATACTTACTTCACAGTTTTGAAGAAATGTCTTTATGTCCTTGACTCCTTTAAAAAAAGAAAAAGAGACAGGGTCTCATGTAGCCCAGGCTGGCCTTGAACTGTCTGCACCCTGGATGCATGCACCGCTCTGATCCGCTCTTCACTTGGATTGTCTTTTTAACCATCGATTTGATAGCGTGCTTTTTAGTTTCTGGTCTTTTTTGATACAAGGACTCACAGTGTGGCCCTTGGCTGGCCTCCAGTTTGCAGTCCTTTGGCCTTGCTGCCTGGTGCTGAGACTAAAGGCTTTCACCAGCAAGCCCAGCTTCTTAGAGGCCTAAGTGTGCCGACATTGTCAGGCTTACATGTTAAGTAGTTTCACCCCGTCCGTAGGTTGTCTTCCCACCCTCTTGTTAGTGCCCTGGGAACACAAAATGACTAATTTGATGAAATCCAGTTTGAGTGTTTCCTTTGGCTGTGTATGCTACTGTTGTCAGGGTTTTTTCTGTTTTTGTTTTGTTTGTTTGCTTGTTTTTGGTTTTTCAAGACAGGGTTTCTCTGTGTAGCTTTGGAGCCTGTCCTGGAACTCGCTCTGTAGCCCAGGCTGGCCTCGAACTCACAGAGATCGGCCTGCCTCTGCCTGCCGAGTGCTGGGATTAAAGGCGTGTGCCACCACTGCCCTGCTGTTGTCATATTTAAGAACCACCTGGTCCCATGTTTTCTTTGACAAGTTTTATACTTCTGGCCCTTATATTTAGACCTTAAGCCCACTTGGAGGTGATTTTTATTCAGGGTATTAGATAGGTGTCTGCTTGATTCTCTTTCATGTGGCTGCTTTGCTTATTCATCCAGCATTGCTTATTGAAGGGATTATTTCCTCGGTGAATAGTGTTAGCTGCCCTGTAAGTACCAGATGTGTGAGTTTCTTCCTGGACTCTGAATTCCATCCCATGTCACTGTGGCTATTCTATCCCTGTGCCATATTTCTTGACTTTTCTGTCTTGGAGGTTCGTTTTGAAACTGAGAAATTGTTACCTCCAATGTTGTGCTTACTTTTCAAGATTATTTTGACTTTTCTGAGCCCTTGAATTTTAAAGTGAATTTTAAAGTGAATTTTAGGATTACTTGTCACTTTCTGTAAAGAAACCACTTAGGGTTTTAAAAGTGACTGATGAATCTATACTTCAGTGGTTCTCAATCTTCCTAATACTGTGATCCTTAATACAGTTTTTCATGTTGTTGTGACCCTAACCGTATAATTGCTTTGTTGCTATTTCATAACAGTAATTTTGCCACTGTTATGAATCATAATATAAATATCTGATATGTGACCCCCTAAGGGATCGAGACCCACAGGTTGATAACCAATGATGTAGATCAGTTTGGGAATACAACCCTAATAACTTCAAAATATCTGATCTACAAATGTGGGATATTTAGACCTTTGTTAATTTCTTTTAATAATGTTTTGTAGTGTTTAGAATATAGCTTTTCCCCTTTATTATTTGTTTGTTTTTTAATAAATGATGTTGTTTCCAATGCCATCTTTAGGCTCAAATACATGGGAATTGAATTGGCTTTTACTTGTTTGTGTCCTTGTGCTCTGAAATGTGAGGCCACTCTGTAACCACTCCTCACTCTCCCACATGAGATCGCGTCCAGTCTCATCTGGTAGTCTGTGCGAGCCTCAGATTCAGGTCCTGTTTAAGGACCTGGTCAGTTTCTACAGATAGGAATATGTGTGTCCGAACACTAGACACACTCGCTGTAACAGGCTGTCACACATGCATACATGTGCACACCTGTACTTTCACGTGTGCATTTGTTTTAGCAGTGCTTCAGCTTTCCTCATTACCTGCCAGACAAATACCTCCAAAACCATTTTGATTCCTTAACAGATGAGTCATCCTGGATCTCCCCTCTTCCTTTATGAATCTGAACTCCTTTCTCCGACAGTGAAAGCATGGTTCCCAGTAGCAGTTGCTCTGTCCACTTAAGCATGGGCACCCTTTTCCTCTTTCTAAACCACTGCTCGCTTGAGCCTTGTCCTCACACATGCTCCACCTCACAGTCATACATCTTGAAATTGGTCACTTACGAATTTTGATAACATTAAGTCTTACCTACACACATACATGCTTGAAAATGCCTACTACATCTTATATTTGTGGAAATATTTAGGTATCTATGCCTAGGGTCTTAAGAGTATTTTAAAAACTGAATAAGAAATTATATGAATTAAATTCTGCTTTTGAGTGAGAATAAATACTTCTAGAGTCAGTATTTGGAATGAAAGAATTACTTCTTGTGTTATATGACCAAAGGAATACAAGTTAATGTCTGCCAAATACAATCACCTTTAATTATGTTAGATAGTATATTAGCTACTTGTGGGTTTAAAATAAAACAGCTTGAGGCAGGGTTTTCCATGCCCTCAGCAGGCCACACATTTGTGGTATCCTCTCCACCTGAGTGCTTGGATCTGGGGTTACCACATAGTGCTGTGTACTTCTGTGTATTCTTAAGAAAACTGCAGATTGGAGATGCCAGTCAGTTTTGTACTGTATTGTAGCTAATGGGATTTTGTTGATAATGTGCTTTATTTATAACATTGATTATTAAGGTAAATTTCAGTGGCCAAGTAATTGTCATGGCAGTACTTTGTTCTTATAGAGTACTTTTTTGTCATTTATAATCCTGTCTTTCAAATGTGTGTCGTCATATGCTCCAAAGCCTAGCTTTTAGTGAAGACCTTTCTCTTCATAGTGCCCTTTCTACTCTAAGAGTGACACATTGATTGTATTTATAGGATCTTCGAAATCAGCTCTATGAATCCTATTACTTAAATTTTATTTCTGCGATTTCAAGAAGTAAACTGGAAGATATTGCAAATGCAGCATTGGCCGCTAGTGCAGTGACACAGGTCGCTAAGGTAAGTGTCCCTTGGTTGAGAACATTGTCAATGTAAAATTCAACAGAATTCAGCAGTGTCCAAAAACTTCTGCACCTGTGAGATGTTTAGACTTAATTCTTTAAAAAAACAAAAAACAAAAAACAAGTTCACTTGAATTGTCTTTAACTTCAAGGAGGAAAAATAAAGCGGACTAGAAGAATTACTCCTCACTGACTTGTGAGACAGAAAGGAAAGGCAGATTGAGATTTGTGCCAGGCTGGGATTCCAGGGATCCTTGTGGCTCACTTTAGAAAGATTTGGCAATTTTGTTGCACATTGCAGTGCTTATGTAGACATTGTTTCGTCCCTCATCGTTACTGTCAGCCATCTTCAGGTCTTCTTACTCAGGAAAGCAGGTCCCACAACCTCGGAGTGTCCTAGAAGGATGAAAGTGTGCAGCAGGCCATCATTCTGGTGACATCTTAGTCTGCTCCCACTTCAGTTACAAGCACACTGTCAGTCAACCCCTGGCTTTCCCCTGCCGTTCCGTGTGCCCCTTGAATTTTGAGAGGGCCCGGAGTACAGTTGTAGGATTGTGCAGACAGGAAAGATGAAGTGCAGTTGTAGGATGGTACAGACAGGAAAGATGAAGTACAGTTGTAGGATTGTATAGACAGACAGGAAAGATGAAGTACAGTTGTAGGATTGTATAGACAGACAGGAAAGATGAAGTACAGTTGTAGGATTGTACAGACAGACAGGAAAGATGAAGTACAGTTGTAGGATTGTATAGACAGACAGGAAAGATGAAGTACAGTTGTAGCATTGTATAGACATACAGGAAAGATGAAGTGCAGTTGTAGGATTGTACAGACAGGAAAGATGAAGTACATTTGTAGGATGGTATAGACAGACAGGAAGGATGAAGTACACAGTTGCAGATACCCTCAGTACATCTTAGGCTTAGAGAGCACCCATTGCCATTTGTGAGTACCTTTTAAGACTTCTTCCTGTGTGGTGTTGCTTACGAATTCTCATTATTTTCATACAGCATCATAGGAGCTGTCTTTAGTTTTTTAGCTAAATTTAGTATCTTTCAGCTAGTTTTTTAGAATACTGTTAAAATTTTATTTATGTGTCTGTATGTATGTACACATGTAGGGGCCAGAAGAGGTTATCAGATCTCCTGGAGCTGGAGTTAAGCAGCTGTGAGCCACCTGAAGTGGGTGCAGGAAAACTAACTCTGGTCCTCTGGATAAACAGCTTGGCCTCTTAACTGCTGAGCCACCTGCCCAGCCCCTGATAGTCTTTTTAAGTTTGTACTTGTACTGAACTGCAGTGACTTCCCTGGTGCATTTCTAAAAGTGCTGGTGCAGAAAACAGAACACAAGGTTACAGAGTAGAGAACTCTAAATTGTGGTTTTTCCTTCAAAAGGATATACATTCTTATCACAACCACAATTTTACTTTTTACGTCTGTCTAAATTTTGTTTTCTGGAAATGTTACTCCTGTTATTGCCCCAAATTTGTTTTCATTGTTTTAAAATATTTTTGTTTTGTTTCTTTGTTTTTTGTTTTTATTATTCTTAACCCCCTTTTTAAAAATGCATATTTTAATTTATGTGTCTGTGTGTGAATGTATGCTACATGTGTGTGGGAGTAAGTGGAGGCCAAAAGAGGGCAGGAGTCATAGACAGTGGTGAGCTACCTGACGTGGGTTCTAGGACCGAACTGAGGTCCTCTGGAAGAGCAAGCCAGCACTCTTAACCACTGAGCTGTCTCTTCAGCTCCTCTTTTTTTTTTTTTTTTTTTTCATTTTACATTCCTCCATCCCCTTCTTCCACCCCACCTCCTTTATCTCCCCCTCATCCACTCCTCCCTTGGGGAGTCAACAAAGTCCCACACACCAAGCTCCTCTCCTCTGTCAAGGCTGAGCAAGGTATCCCACGTAGGGAATGTGTTCCAAAAAGTCATTTCATGCACCGGGGAGAAGTCCTGGTCCCACTGCCAGGGGCTCCCCAAACAGATCCAGCCACATAACTCACCCACATTCAGAGGGCCTAGTTTGGTCCCATGCATGTTCCCCAGCTGACAGGCCAGAGTCCATGCCAGCTCCTGTTCTTAACTCTATATTTACATAAGTAGGCATCCTGCTACTTGGTATACTTTTTAATTATTGCATTTAATTATAATTTTTCCTATTTTTGTCATTTTATTCAGCCAAACTAAATTTTAGTATAGCTATAATGTAAGGTTGTTGCATAAGCCTTTTGTTTTTGTTTTCCTAGGTTTTTGACCAGTATCTCAATTTTATTACTTTGGAAGATGACATGTTTGTCTTGTGTAATCAAAATAAGGAGCTTGTTTCGTATCGTGGTATGTAAAATCACAAATAAGTCATTGTAATGTTTGGCAAAATGAGTGGTGGTTCTGGGGGAAAATAGTGATTCCTATTGGTTAGTAGCAGTGTGTCTTAAAGTACACAGAAAAGAGCCTCAGGTTAAGTTATGTCATAGATAAATAAGACATAATAAATTGGTTTTGTAATGCAGTTAAGTACCAGTTCTCTGACCTGCTAGGAATCCCCAGAAGAGCGTGCACGGAGTGATTCCCTCATGCTAATAAGACAGTATTTCCATGCAGGGGAAGTTAACTATCTAGTGCTTTGACCTTAGACAGAATAACATACTTTACTTTTCTGTACTTATTTCAATTCTGGCCAACAACATCATTCTTTTGGCTAATTGATATCCCTAATATATTTTCTTATTGAAATTAAAGAAAAATTTTAAGTGCGTATATATATTTTGTATATATATTTTGGAGACAAGGTCTTGTTTTGTAGCACAGGCTGACATCAGTGTTGCTCCTCCTGCCTCCGGCTTCCAAAAGACTTACAGGTGTCTGCACCACCATCCTTGGGCTTTTGTGAGATTCTGGTGGTGGTTTTTATTCACAGAAGTCTGTTTGCAGTGTGTTTACTTTTCAGACTATTTAGCACCTAACCTTGTGTTTGAAACCTAGCTTCCCTAGCCTTTACATTAAACTTAGAAATTTTATTTATAGGGGTTGGGGATTTAGCTCAGTCGTAGAGCGCTTGCCTAGCAAGCGCAAGACCCTGGATTCGATCCTCAGCTCTGGAAAAAAAAAAAAAAAGCAATTTTATTTATAAATCTAATAAAAACAAAAACAAGCATCTTTCATTTTTTTCCTGACCAATTAAATTGCCCAGACGAGTCTGCAGTCAGTCCTGCTTATGAAGCTTAGTAGAACAATTTACTGTTAAGTTCCACTAAGTGCTTACCATTACATTTATAAATTTGATACTTCCTTTTTCTTTTAAAAGTGATTCAGCCAGTCCAGGCAAATTTATAAGTCTATTAAAAAAAAAAAAAACTACTGAACGTTAAGTAATTGAAAATAACTAAACTTCTAATAAATATGAAGTTCCTTAAGTATTCAGATACTTACACAGTAACAGTAGAATTTGCATTCCTGTCTTTTTACTTCTAAAATTTTTTGCTTGTTTGTTTGTTTTTGTTTTTTGAGACAGGGTTTCTCTGTGTAGTTTTGGAGCCTGTCCTGTATCTTGCTCTGTAGACCAGGCTGGCTTCCAACTCACAGAGATCCGCCTGGCTCTGCCTCCCAAGTGCTGGGATTAAAGGCATGCGCCACCACTGCCTGGCTTTTACTTCTAAATTTTAATGGGATGCTGACATCCTTACCCAATAAAGTAAGGACACATCTCAGTCAAATGGAGATCATCTGAGACATGGAAGCTGGAAGTCACCAGTCAGGTGGGCATTCCTGATGGACTTTTGCAACTGCTCTGGTTGCTTCTTGATCATAGACATGGAGCTTGGCGTTTAGGACCCAAGGGTTGTGCTTCTGCAGAGAGTTCACTCATGTGCTTGACAGAATGGCCCAGAGTCACTGTTCATCAAGTGTTTTCATCCCACTGTTTCATCGGTTTGGTGGATGGCAGTCTAACACCTCAGCGACAGTGTATTTCCTCGGGTTTCATACTGCCTGGTGGAATGACTGTTTCTGTCTTCTCCTCTCGGATCTTAGATACTTCAGTGTGCCCAGTTAGTTTCCTCCTATGTTGATCACATTTTATATTTGTTTTATAATTCATATTGGTATCTATATGTTGTTATATATGTGCAAGATTAATAAAGATGTAAATTTTGATTGCTTGTTTTTTTCTCTTTATTTTAGCTATCAATCGGCCAGATATCACAGACACAGAAATGGAAACTGTTATGGACACTATTGTTGACAGCCTCTTCTGCTTTTTTGTTACATTAGGTACGTTTTTAAATTCGTCTGTTCCTTCAAAGTAACTAATCACTCAGTAACTCACTTGGAAATATTACACACTGCAGTTATTTGTTTTTTAAGACAAGATGTCATTCCATAGTTCTGGCTGTTTTGGAACTCAGTTTGTAGACCAGGATGGCCTTGAACTCACAGAGATCAGCCTGCCTCTGCCTCCCCAGTACTGAGATTAAAGGTGTGCACTGCCACGTCTGGCTATAATACTGTTTTAACCTTTTTGAATGTAGAGAAGTTCTCTAAAGTTGGGATAAAGCATACATTCTATAATACTGATATAAAATACTTCCTCTAATAACAGTATGAACTAGCATTCAGTTTTGTTTTGTTTTGTTCTTTTTTAAAGATGAGTTTTCATAAGCGCAGGCTGGCCTCTCTATGTATCTACCCTAGGCTAGCCTCCCAAGTGCTGAGCGCTGAGCTTACAGACACACATCACCATACCCAGCCCAGCAGACCTTTGGGTTAACTCCTTAGATACTGTTGGTAGTTGCAGCTCCTTAGTGTACTGGTGAAGTGGTTTCTTGATGGTTCCAACCTGTTATCGGCTACCTTCTAGTTGTCTTTTAGTTTCCATCATGAAAGCTCTCAAACATACTTCTGAGTAGAAAGGTCTATACATGATAGTTATCAAGGCAAGTGCAAAAGATTCCAGGAAATGCTGCACTTTACACGAAATGCTAACCTGCATTGCTCCTTAAAACTTACCATTTCACTGAATCATCTACAGTTTCTTCTGTTATAGTGTGTTTACTATCTAAAATATAATTTTATACTTTAGTAATTTTTTTTTGACAGAAAATTGATTTTATACATACCTAAACCCTCTTAAGTAAAATGACACTCATAGATTAATAAAACTCTCTCTCCCACAAGTGGAAATATTAAAGAAGAGAAACCGTTTGAAGTGTAGGACTTAAGACAGGTGTAGAAGGAGAATTTGTACAAATTCTTGGGCTCCTTCATTGCAGAGATCCACCCCCTTTACATCTTAGCCCCACACTTAGATCTTTGGTCTCTGACCCTGTAAGTCCCCTTATTGTCTGTTTACTATTTCTCTGTGGCCATGTATCTCCATTTTCTCAAGAGTGTTACCTCCATCTAGTTTTTACCTGTATCCTTGGGTGTTGGTTGTTTGGCTGGTTGACTAAATTTTGCAGTGGTGAGCATGCAACCCAGGGTTGTACTGGGTAAGCAGTACACCCAGTGCCACGTCTCCAGCCTTTGTGTGTTTTCATTTTTAAGAAAACTGCAAGTGTATGACCTGTAATCATTAAACAGACATATTATCCTTCTGTTCTGCTGTCCTAGACACTCTCCAGACTTTTGCCTACGGTTATGGGTATTGCATTCATGAAAGTTATTGCTAACAAGTAGTGGTAGTCACATTTTAAAGCACTAGATTGGAACAAAGATGTACCAAAAATAATTTTCAAGACACTGTTACTATCCAATTTTGCTTTAAAACACACTAAACAGTAAATAGAAAACAATCAGAGGAAGTCATTGGTTTGTTGGTTTTTTGTTTGTTTGTTTGTTTGTTTGTTTTTCTTTTTTCTTTTTTTTAATTAATTTACTTTTATTTTATGTGCATCGGTGTTTTGCCTGCAGGTCAGATCTTTGAGTTACAGACAGTTGTTAGCTGCCATGTGGGTACTGGGATTTGAACCTGGGTCCTTTGGGAGAGCAGTCAGTGCCTTTAACCACTGAGCTATCTCTCCAGCCCTGTTGGTTTTTTTGTTTGCTTGCTTGTCTGTTTTTTTCACAGATAGGTCTTCCTACGTAGCTTCAGCTCATCTTGAAGCTCCATCATCACGCCTCTGCCTTCTGAGTGCTGGAATTGCAGCGTCCTTGCCCAGATGGCTGTCTAATTCTGTATTTTTTCCTTTTTGCTATTTGTGGTTGGGGATGGTTCTTTTGAGGTACAGGATCTCATATAGCCCAGGCTACCTGGTCTGGAATTCTTGATTTTCTTGGCTCAACTTCCCAAGGGCTAAGATACAGGTGTGCCAGAATTTATACATTTTGAGTATTATTTGAAATTTTTATGACAAGCATGCATAATTCAGGCCATCAGAAGAGAGGCTTTTAAAAATTAATCAGTATTGCACATTTTCACTTGACATTATGCTTTCCCCTGGAAAGTAAGCGCTGAGATTGCAACATAAGAAGATCACAGAAAGCATTCTATTCCTTAACATGCTTGAAATTTTCCTAGTTAGGGGTTTAGCCTTAGATAAACCACTTACTGCATCATAAAGAAAGAAATTGGGAGGTCCAGTGGGTTGACATGATCATGGAAAGAGACATTTAGGATTAGTTCACATTAGTGAAGAATGTGTATGCTGTTAACATTTAAGTTGGTTTTACGAAAGGATAGCAATCATTTACTATTAAATTATTTTTTAAAGTAGTCCCAAACTGTTGTTATCCCTAAACTTTTTTTATTCCTTCATTTTGAACCAAATTAAAGTAACTTCTGTGATTAGAGGGTTAACTCATCCTTTGAAACTACATAAGAAGTCCAAATGCTGACTAAGTCCATCCATGGAAAATCTTAGTCGCGTCGATCAGCTCCACACCAAACTATTGCTCTTCTGGCTCTGTTTATCTCGTACGGAGAAGATCAGTTTCTGAAACCTTGTTTTCACTCTTGAGATTTTCAAGTCCTTTGTGTCTAGCCTGAAATTGTACACATCTTCACATCTGCTAACTTAAAGTATACATGTTAATTAAGATCCTTGTTAACGTTTTTATTAAATAGGTGCTGTTCCCATCATCCGCTGCTCAAGAGGGACGGCCGCAGAAATGGTGGCAGTGGTGAGTAGTCTCGGCCCCGGGGACACACTACCATGTGAACTGCTCTCTCAGTGTGTCAGATGCCTCTGGCAAGGAGTCTGGCTAGTGGGGTTGTATGTGAAGTACCAAATGGCAGATACGTGGTTACTTTGGGGCCCTCCCCCCAATGGAAGGCCTCCCTGTGCATGTCTCTGTAGTAGAGTAAAATTGCCAATTACGACGGCTGTTCTGGTCCTCGCTGCACTTTGTGACATGCACTTTGACATGTTATTTTACACTTACCTTCCCTCAAAATTATTCTTTATTCAGTTTCTTTTAGCAAGTGCTTATTAGCAACAAACACATTTTTAGTATCCATGTTGAATTAAAGAAAATTTCCTTTAAAAATTAAAAGGGAGATTAGGGGAACCAAAATAATTACCAACCCACAGTGTGCATGGCATGGAAAGACAGAGTTCAATAACCTGGGCTTTCCGTACCCTGCGCGTGTTGCTTTATTCCCACCCTTCCAGATCAGCCTTAAGAGAGTGGTGGTCATTCTGAAAACTAATGTTAATTAGTGATACCAGGGTTGAATGATGTCGGATGTTCTCTATACTGTGATTGTGTTGCTCTGATTGGTTAATAAATAAAGTGCTGATTGGCCAGTAGCTAGGCAGGAAGTATAGGCAGGACAAAGAGAGAGGAGAATGCTGGGAACAGGAAGGCTGAGTCAGGAGACACTGCCAGCCGCCGTCATGAGAAGCAGATGTTCAGATACCAGTAAGCCACGAGCCACGTGGCAACTTACAGATTAAGAGAAATGGGTTAATTTAAGATATAAGAACTAGATAGCAAGAAGCCTGGCATGGCCATACAGTTTATAAGTAATATAAGCTTCTGAGTGATTATTTTATAAGTGGACTGCGGGACTGCAAGGGCTTGGCGGGACCCAGAGAGAGACTCTCTAGCTACAGTTGAAGTACATTTTTTTTAAAAAAATTGGTTTTCTAAAGTGCAAATTATGATGTTATTGAAATAGTTTAAATGCTAAAATATTTAGATTTTAGAATTACTTTGTAAAAAAAAAAAATCCAAATTTCTTGATTATGTAACTGAAACATTGAGTTACCTACATAACATAAAGTAGTAATAGTTCATCTAAAATTTGATTTTCAGAAACTAGATAAGAAACTTCGAGAAAATCTACGAGATGCAAGAAACAGCCTCTTTACAGGTGACCCGCTTGGGACTGGCCAGTTAAGGTGTGTGTGGCTCTTAGTTTTCATTTTGATTTCTTTATGTGATAAGAATGCTTTTATCATAAGGGAACAACTCCTTACTTTTTGATCTGGTATCAGAATCAAGGTTTTGACTTAAATTGAAGCATAAATAGATACCAAATAGAAATTCTCTTCTTTCATTAGAAATGTCTCTATTCACTTGCATCTGTAGAAGGCTTTCTGTTTACATGGCTTTCAAGGTTTCAAGCTATTTCCTTTCAACTATCAGTAATCTTCTTAGTAATAAGAAAAATGAACATTTCTATAGTCCCCATTTTCACATTGAGACACTAATAACTTGCAAGGTATTTCAGTCATTCAGCATGAGCAAGTATGCCAAAATTACTGACTGTCAAATTCTATTGAGTGGGACTACTAAAAACCCTTGTCTAGGCCAGGTGGTGGTGGCACCTGCCTTTGATCCCAGCACTCGAGAGGCAAAGGTAGGCGGATCTCTGTGAGTTCGAGGCCAGCCTGGTCTACAGAGTGAGTTCCAGGACAGGCACCAAAACTACACAGAGAAATCTTGTCTCAAAAAACCTAAACAAACAAATAGGTAAAGAAAGAAAGGAAGGAGGGAAGGAAGGAAGGAAGGAAGGAAGGAAGGAAGGAAGGAAGGAAATAAAAATCCTTGTATAGTAGAGTGCAGTTTGATTTTTAACAGTAGTAAACATTGTTGGCATAAAGAAGTAAAGAAACTCACTGTAGTGCGTGCCTGAGAATTATTTATAGAAGAGAGAGTTTTGTAAAGCGAGTTCTTACCTACAGATGTTCGCCACACCTATCGGGGCGGAAATTATGTCTGTAGCATAGCTGTCCTCTTGCAGTGAAAGCTGCTTCTGCTTGTCCATGCGCTGTGACTCTGAGGCTTCTGAGCCTTGTGGGCTGCTGTCTCTGCTGCTCTCACTGGCTCCGTGTTCGCTTGTTTGGCCATCTCAGCGCTCCAGTATCTTATGCCCTCCTCTCCTCCTTGATGGTCTTAAGTATCACTCATATAATTTCTCATTAAGCAGAGTGGAAACATCAGTTTCTCACTGATTATTTCTCATGCCTTACTTAATAGTCTCCTTTTTTCCATGCTGTATTGTGTGCCCTAGAAACCAATAAAAGGGCACTGCTTTATTAGGTTAGCTTTGGTCTCACCGCAGTATTATGGCATTTTATTATAGTTTGTTGAATGTATTTTGAGTTATTTTAATTAGCAACTTGTTGGATGGGTGTTAAATATGTTTAAATCCAACTATAGACTAGTGGTTACCAGCCGTCTTGATTGTGCTGCCTGCAAACATGCAGTAAAGTCTGGAGACATGTTTAGTAGTCTTAACCAGGTCTGTGCTTCCAGAAGCCAGTGGTGTGTATTGTAGCATGTCAAGAAGCACCTTACAGTGCTAGACTTAGCATGCCCAGGACAGACCATAATGAGCAGATGATGTAGTCTCCCATGTCAGTCGTGTCACCGTTGAGAAACGCTGCCATGAGCCATCTTCCTCCCTTTCCACATACTCTGCAATGATAAACTGTAGTCAGTAGTAAGGAAGTCACTGACTCTGACTTTGGCCTTGAGTCAGTGCAGGTAGGAAGACCCATGGACTTACACCTACGGGGTAAAGAGGTACTGATGTGGTCCTTGTACAGGAGGAGACCTGTACAGCTCGTGTGGGCGGGTAGAGGTGACATGTGAAAGTGTCCTGTGCTCCTAGTCCAGGGATACCTCTACAGGACATCCCTAGCACTTAGTAACACCCAGTAAGCAGGTGACTGCATCCGTTGGCTCTTACTCCTAACCTGTGATAACGGAGTCGAGCAGTTCATGGACTGGCATGTCTTTGTCCACTAAGTGGATAGTTACTGCTGTTGCAAGTGTCTGCATTTTTTCACATTAATGGGGTAGAGTCTCTGAAGCCCTCCTTATGAATCTACTTTCTTGATGTTGTGTTTATGTTTATAGGGGGAAAATGCTATTTTCAGATTATGAAACTATCAAACATTTGGACAAATTTATATGAGTCTGCTGTTTTCCTTGAGTCAGGCAATACCTATTCCTTTGTGGTGGTGTTGTTTTCAAAAATCTGCACTTTATATCAGAGAAGCAGTTTGACTATAAAAATTATACTATAAATTTTATGTAGTTTATATAGATCTTTTCCTTTAAGAAATTTCTCCAAAACTTAAAATCCAGCATTAAGCCTTGGCTCATGACCATAACTTACTGTAGTAGAAATGTTAAGTGTTACACAGCTCTGATAGCAGCTGCTCATACCGAAACGGCACACCAGAAATAGTAGACAGTGGAGAATGTGTACATTGCTGTCAAGTTTACATGATGTTCTGACACATTTGCAGCTTCCAAAGGCCCTTGCTAGTCCTTGTCGACAGAAACATCGATCTGGCGACGCCTTTACACCACACGTGGACATACCAAGCGCTGGTACATGATGTGCTGGTAAGAGGCTAAATATAGCACTTTTTATTGAAATGTGGTAAATTCAGTAGTTTCCTTAATTTTAAACTAACATCATGGCTACAGACACAAAGTTAAAAGGGATAAAACTGAAAAATATGTATTAAAAAATTATAGTGATATAGATGCTAGAGAAGGTTGTGGTTCTGAATTTATGGTCTTTAAATATAAGATAAATTAAGGGCATTGTTCACAGTGTTGGGAAAGAAGCAATGAAGAAGTTGAACAGTGTTTTCATGTTATACAATATGTTTTCTGAAGCAGTTCTAATTGCATGCTTAAAATCATCCTCTAGGGGTTGGTGATTTAGCTCAGTGGCCAAGGGTTCAATCCTCAGCTCCAAAAAAAACAAAACAAAACAAAACAAAACAAAAAACAAAAAACATATTCTAATATGTTTATTGTATAATGTATAGAAATAAAGCCCAGCCCCAACCTTCAAAGGCAATGAAAAAAAAACACATGCACAAGTAATTTCTAGCAAATCACTAGTAAGATCACAGTCATCCCCACTGTACAGACAGAGGAAGTGAGATGTAAGAGAAGTTTCTAAGCATAAGAGCTCCTCTTTGTAATTCCAAACTCCAGAAGCTGTGGCAGGAAGATAACCTGAGGTTCTGGGCCTGCCTCAGCTAAGTAGTCCAGGACAGCCTGCACCACAAGTGCAACCCTGTCTGAAAGAAAGAGAGTTCAGAGAATTTGAACCCGGAACATTGGTTCTGAGACAAGCATTCTAGTTGACTAAACTTCAGGGTTATAACGTAGTAGTATCATTACCACAAAGACTGCGTATAATGTCATGAAAAAAAGAAAAGAGAGGCATGCAACAGCCCATCTCCTTAAAACCAAGACGTTCTACGGCAGTTACTTAACTAAATCACATTTAGGATTACTGGTAGAAACATTCAGTTCTACAGGTACCTAGAGAACTGTGCTACAACTCTGGGAAGAATATTAAGGAAATAGTGGTTAACATCCATTCAATATAGAAAGCAAAAGGAACCAAAGAGAGCCGTGGACGTAAGACAAGAGGCTCTGTGATAAAAGACCGAGTGAGAGGTTTAGTGAATAGACAGTTTGGGGCCCGGCTTCAGCAAAGAGAAGGAGACACAGGGATGCCTGTCTTCCTGAAGCTGTAGTCTAGGAAGAAGAGACCGGCAGTAAACAGACTGCATAGCACTCAGGTAGAGAGTACTCTAGAGGAGAGCACAGTGCTGGCGAACAGGACTGAGGTTCTGAAACCAGACAGACCTACTTATGAAACAACAGGTAAGGATGATTCAAAGAGGTAAAGTATAAACCTCATAACCAAACGGGGCAGAGCCTTCTAGGCTGGAAAACAGCCAGTGGCCTCGTAGCCACAGTGAAGCAGCATGGGAGTCAGGAAGGACGTGAGTCTAAGTGGGACACAGGGACAACATAGTGCAGACTTTGCCTTAACTGGAGGGACATGAGAAGTCACACACCTAGTGAGTAGAAGCCAGTTAAACTGTCGTCACACTAGGAGTTCAAGGTCATTCTCAGCTACACAGTAAGTTCTAGGAAGCCTTAGATACATGAGACCCAGTCTAAAAAAACTAAGAAGGAAGAAAGACGCGTGAGAGAGAAGGAGAGAGGAAATAAGAAAGGGAGGAAGGAAGGAAGGAAGGAAGGAAAATAAAAGACGAGTTTAGAGCCAAAACAGGTTGAAGTGAGTTTAGGACAGATTTCAAAGAGAAGAATTTTAATTCCAACATTTTCCTGACTTGAGAGTTGGGAAAGGAGTACATACCATGTTTGTCTTTCTGAGTCTGGGTTACCTCACTCAGGATGATTTTTTCTAGATCCATCCATTTGCCTTCAAACCTCGTGATGTCATTGTTTTTCTCTGCTGAGTGGTATTCCATTGTGTATATGTACCACATTTTCTTAATCCATTCTTCAGTTGAGACGCATCTAGGTTGTTTCCAGGATCTGACTATTACAGATAATGCTGCTGTGAACATAGCTGAGCTTGTGCCCTTGTGGTATGATTGAGCATTCCTTGGGAATATGCCCAAGTATGTACTCACTCATAGGTGGATACTAGATGTAAAACAAAGATGACTAGACTGCTACTCACAACTCCAGGGAGGCTACCTAGAAAACAGGACCCTAAGAAAGACACAGGGATTGCCCAATGACAGAGAAATGCATGAGATCTACATGAACAACTTGGACGTGAGGGAGGGTAATGAAGAGCAAAGGTCGAGGGAAAGAGAGTTTAGAGGAGCGGGAGATCCCAGCTGGATCAAGATCAGAAAGGGAGAACAAGGAGAGACCATGATGAATGAAGACCCCTTGGGAATAGGAAGAAGCAAAGTGCTAGAGAGGTCCCCAGAAATCCACAATGATACCTCCACTGTAGACTACTGGCAATGGTGGAGAGAAAGCCCGAAATGACCTAGTCTGGTGATCAAATGACTAAACACCCTAACTGTCATGCTGGAACTCTCATCCAATGTCTGATGGAAGTGGATGCAGAGATCCTCAGCTAGGCCCCAGGTGGAGCTCCAGGAGTCCAATTGGCGAGAAAGTGGAGGGATTATATGAGCAAGCAATGTTGAGACCATGACTGGGAAAAGCACAGGGACAAATAGCCAAACTAGTGGAAACACATGAACTGTGAACCAAAAGCTGTGGAGCCCCCAACTGGATCAGGCCCTCTGGATAAGTGAGACAATTGAATAGCTTGAACTGTTTGGGAGGCCCTCAGGCAGTGGGAGGGACCTGTTCTTAGTGCATGAGCTGGCTGTTTGGAGCCTGGGGCTTATGCGAGGACACTTTGCTCAGCTTGGGTGAAGGGAGGAGGGGACTGGACCTGCCTGGACTGAATCTACCAGGTTGAGCTGAATCCCCAGGGGAGTCCTTGCCCTGGAGGAGATGGGAGGTGGGGGGGTAGGCTTGGGAGAGGGGAGCGGGAGGAGGGAGGACAGGGGAATCCGTGGCTGATATGTAAAATTACATTAAATTATAAAATTTAAAAAAAAAAAAGTTGGGAAAGGGGAGTGACTATCCAGCAGGGGGCAATAGCGAGTAATGTAGCCATTTGACCTTATTCTTTGTTGTAGAGCCTCTTAGATTTTCTAAGATGTTTGTCATGTCCCTGGCCTTGGGCAGTCCTCCATACACCAGTAATACTCCCTCAGTTGTAGCAACCAAAGTTTCTTCCCACCGTGCCAAATGTACCTGGGGAGAAGAGGTGAGAAAGGGTAATATTTGCCTCTAACTGGTGAAGTGAGTTTTAGGATTGGCGTGGGTTTAGGAGGAAGGCAAGTAAGCCAGTTGGAGATAGCAAAGAAGACAGACAGTTCCAGGTCCAAAGCTGTGGGGGTGGGCTAAAAAGAAAATGTTCTCAAGCTGAAAGAGGTAGCCATTTGGAGTTCAGATAGAGAACAAAACCACAGATGTTTAGAGGGATGTTCAAAGTGACTTTTCTCGATGACTGAGTTCCGGAGATTGTAACAGCAGGATTTCCAGACATGGGTACGAATGGGAGATGAGGTCTGAGAGAGGGAGGGGTAGAGAGACGTACAGAATGGGCATAGTGAGCTTCTTAGTGGTCTCTAGGCATATTTTATCAGTAGCCCCCCAAACTGCTGAGGGACCCAGGGTTGGAAGGGTGTCAGTAAAAGCATGCTATTTCGGGGTCACCTCTTCTCTGTCTCCGATGATGTGGAGGCTATCTAGAGCACTGAGATATCTTGGGATCTTTATTTTATTTTTGGTGCTTTTTGTTGTTGTTTGTGGTGATGTTGGTTTTGTTTTTGTTTTTGTTTTCCTGAGACAGGGTTTCTCTGGGTAGCCCTCAGTGTCCTAGAACTCACTCTGTAGACCAGGCTGTCCTTGAACTCAGAGTTCTGCCTGCCTTGGCTTCCTGAGTGCTAGGATTAAAGGCATGTGCCACCACCACCCTGCTGGGTTCCTTTCTAATTGCTAAATTTAAAGCATTCCTGGGCTCCTTCTTGACTCTCCTAGATGTAAGAAATTGAAATACAAAGTGCTGTGAGTATGTGAAGTAAGACATATATGCACATAATTTCAGCAGGAAAGATTAATGCTCATCAGTTCTTGTCAGAAGACAGGAGCGTCTAAGTGAACAAGGCTAACACTGGTCCCTAATGAGGTCTTCACTATTCCATGATGGAAGTCAGAATAAGGAACAGGAGTCTTTAGGCTGCTCATTAGACACACTTATTTCCCCCTCTGTCATGTTACAACATGTCCTGTAGTCACTTGGTAATAGCTCAGGGACAAAGCCAAAACAGTGGCTTCACTCCTAATTCCAGAGAAGACAGAGTGGGTGGCCAGGTATTTTTCTTAGAATCATCTTCACAAGATAAAGTTTGCAGTCAGACCACACAAGTTTGGGTGACCTACTTCTGCTCATTTGAGTTCAGTTTTTACATTTTTATTTGTTGTTTAGTTTTTTGAGGCAGAGTCTCACCTCATAGCCGGGTTGATCTGGAACTCAGCTCACAGCAGCCCTCCTGCTGTCAGCCTCCAAATGCTGGGGTTGCAATATGTACTACCACACCCAGT
This sequence comes from Onychomys torridus, assembly GCF_903995425.1. Taxonomy (NCBI): domain Eukaryota; kingdom Metazoa; phylum Chordata; class Mammalia; order Rodentia; family Cricetidae; genus Onychomys; species Onychomys torridus. The sequence goes on from NC_050456.1 coordinate 20,332,390, forward strand.
TTAATACCATTTATAATGTGAATAAACTAAACAGATACCACAGATTATAACTGTGTCATTATTTGGCTTTTTTTTTTTTTAAAGCTGGAGGATGGTTTTGTTAGTTTAAAAGGAAACCCTCCAGGGAATGTGGGCTGTAAATCTTGACAGTGAAGAATGGAGAGGAGGAGGATCAAGTCTTGCCATGAGAATTAAGCTAGTGTAGTGCCAGCCACATGGTGGGGAGCCTGTGTACCAGGAAAAGCAGTCAGGCTCTGGCATCTGAGGGGAGACAGAAAAGAAGAAAGAAAACTCAGAACTCAGAAAGATAAGGCAGACCCAGCAGAAGCTAATGGCGGCACGGAGGGACCCTTGTTTATTTATTGATTTTTTTTTTTAAGAGCGACTTCCTTTGTAATGTTCTTCAGAGTTTTCAGAAGTCTTAATAATTAATACCCGTTGTCGCCACAAGATGGAGGAAAACTTCTAGTTAGGAAACAAAGTTGAAGTTTGATTTTTATATCAGTTACGTTTGCCTGGAAAATCTAAACCATTGATAATTATTTAAATATTAAATCTTAGAAACAACTATGGTAATTGAGACAGCTGCCTTGTGTGTCAAAATGGTTATTTTTTAATTTTAAAATGGGAAATACGCTCTTCTGACAAAAAACCTTTTGCAATACCCTTGCCCTTTGTGAAAGTATAAGAAGCAAATAAATGGTCAGTCAGTCTGGTCTCATTGTGCCTCAGCACTGGGCGGATGGACGTGGCTAGCTAGCCTCCTAGGGAGAGTGCTCGCCCAGGTCAGCATGGCGGGATTCAGCATAGTGCCTCGTCTTTTACTGAGCTTTGTGCCCCCGATCTTGGAAGTCTCTCTGGTACCTATTACACACGGTTACTAATCTAACTTTCTGTGCTCTCTCCCTCATATCCTAATCGCTTAGGGAATAATATATTGTTAAATTTGTTTTATTACTGTTTTTTTTCCCTCTTATTTCCTAGCTGCTTAGTAAATAACATGTAAGAGTTATCTGTATTTGGTCATAGAGCATTCTTAAATTGAGTATTTCTATCCCTGTTTTGAGTCATGGTCTTGCTGCATAGTCCTTGCTGGCACTGAACTCATGGCAATCCTCCTGCCTCAGTCTCCTGAGTGCTGAGGTTACAGGCACATACTACCATGCTCAGCTTACTGTATTCTTTTCTCGCTGTTTCCTGCGTTTATTTCCTCCCCCACTTGTCATCATTGACCAAGGGCTTGTGGTTCTAAAATAATATTTGTAATCAGTATATTATCAGCTGCCAATGTAAATTTGGATTTTTCTAGTAGTCCCACTAAAAAGATGAAACAGATGAATGTTTTATGTAATCTAACAGTGTGGATTTTAGCTTTCAACACACAGTCAATTTTAACGTTAATACTTTATAGTTCCTCCTCTATATATGAAATTCTATAAATTCAGTGTTTTTATAATTACGTCACATCTCAGTTCAGACTAACTGCATTTCAGGTGTTTTATTGCACTAGTGACAGTAGTATTGGACAGTTAGTTCTTAATCATGAGGCAGTTTTAAGACTGAATAAAGTATCTCTTCGTTAAAGTTGTCAGCTATTTTCATACTGCCAGTGGTGTATCCATGGCATAGGTTCATCCGGTTCCCAGATCCAAGGGTTGAGGCACTCTTAAGAATGAGCAAGCTCTCAGGAGCCATTACCAGCACAAGATACCTTGGGTTCTGAACTAAGATTATAAAAATAGATTGTGCTCATCCGTCTAGTCAGCATTCAGATCCCAGTGACTGTCTTAGTGAGGGTTCTGTTGCTGTGAAGAGACTCCATGACCACAGCAACTCCAAGGAAGACATTTAATTGGGGCTGGTGGGAAGCATGGCGGCACAGGCAGACATGATGCTGGAGAAGAGCTGAGAGTTCTGCGTCTGGGTCCCCAGGCAGCAGGAAAAGACCATGAGCCAAGGGTTGAGCTTCTGAGACCTCAAACCCTCCCGTGATGCCTTCCTTAAATAAGGCCACACCTCCTAACAGTGCCATTCCCTGGGGATCTTTGGGGGCCATTTTTATTCAAACCACCACAGTGGTTTAAAATAATTCCTAATTCCTGTGTTCTGTGTGCCCTTTGCCCCATCTGTATAGTCAGGGAAGCTCTGTTTGCTTTCACACAGAGATTCGATATGATGAAACCATCTCAGCCCATACCTTCATATACCTATGGCGAGGAAGAACATTTATGAGCTAGACTTCAGTTTAAAGAACATTTCAAATGAAAACAGAATTAGAATGTAGGGTTGTGGGTCTGTGGTTGAATGTGCTTCCTAGAATGAGTGAGACTTGGGTTCACGTCCTAGGACTGTAGTTAGAGTTTTCCTGCCTGGCCCACAGTCAGGACAAATTGCTTACAAACTGTATGGCCGCGGCAGGCTTCTTGTTATCTACTTCTTCTATCTTCAATTAACCCATTTCTGTTAGTCTATACTTTGCCACGTAGCTCGTGGCTTACCAGTATCTTATCTCTTTCTTCTCATGGCGGTGGCTGGTGGTGTCTCCCCGCCCCAGCCTTCCACCCCCCAGAATTCTCTTCTCTCTTGTCCCGCCTATACTTCCCACAAGGGAAAAAAAATAGAATTGTACCATGATGCCCATAGACACCATTCAACTTCCCTGAATTACACATAAGAGCTTACACACAAATACTTCATGTGGACTGGGGGAATGTCTCAGTTGGTGAAGTGCTTGCTGCACAGTCATGGGGACCTTGAGTTTGGATCCCCAGCAGCCACGTGAAAAGCCAGGCCTGGTGGCCCATGTTTGTAACCAGTGTCAGGGATGGAAAGAGACAGATCCCAGCAGCTTCTTACTCCTTTTTTATTTCAACTTTCTGGTCACAGAAATTGGTTCATATTTTTCTAGAGACTCCCCTGCTTTCTGCATTTGACTGATTAGACTGATGGTACAATTTCGCATGTTTCTTTGTCCCACGATGCCCTGTACATTACATTGCTGGAGCTGGAAATTTGATTTGACTCAACTCTAAGTCCACTTCATACCAGTGTTGGATAGTTTCTGCTCTGTGGCACTTCTCAGAAATGCTATAATGATGAGTCTGGTGAATAGAACAAAGGTTGTGGACATGTTCTGTCCATTGAAAAGTTCTCTGTACATCTTTCCTTGCTGTCATTGACGGCTGTTCTCCAGGTTATATTGATTGCTGATGGCAGATGGAGACTATCTAATGCAGACATTCTGTCTGTCTCTCTCTCTCTCTTTTTTTTTCTCGAGACTGTGGTGGTGGCACACACCTTTAATCCCAGCACTTGGGAGTCAGAGCCAGGCAGATCTCTGTGAGTTCGAGGCCAGCCTGGGCTACAGAGTGAGTTCCAGGGCAGGAACCAAAACCCAGAGAAACTCTTGTCTCGAAAAACGAAAAAGAAAGAAAGAAAGAAAGAAAGAAATGTTTGAGTCTGTTCATTCACTTGCCAGTTTAGAAAATGAATTCACCCCCTTAGCAGTCTGCAAAAGCAGTCAACAGTAGCTGTTGGGTTTTATGAGATAATGGCCTTTTATATTTGAGACGTTATCAAATAATTATAGTAATTCATTTTGATACTCACCTCATCACATCTTTGTCCTCTCATATTTGGTCAGGGTATCTTCTCGACATGACCCTATTAGTCTTTGATAGCTCTCCTGTTTTCGGTCATCAGCATTTTCTGCCCATTATGTCCATTTTCTGTCTCAAGCCTGGCTGCAGCCATTTCTCCGGAAGCCATGGTTCCTATCAAAGAGCACCGTGTGACAGACATGCTGGGTCTGTTACTTCTCCTGAAAGATAGCATCTTACAGTGTGTCTCATCCTGAGAGTGAAGGATGTGTTCTCTTATGACTTACTGCAGTAATAGGAAACTGGTAACATTATATTAGGCAACCATTGTGTACAGTTTAAAAGCATCAGTGTGACCTAATGTTTCCATTCTTTTGAGTATGTTGTAATCCTTGTTTTGCTTGAGTTTTATTTGACAGACTGATTTGAGCCAAAGAAACCTTATATTGCTTTTATAAAACAAACTACTTGGATCTAAGTTGTAAGACAACTTAAAATCTGAGAAATAACATAGTAATAATAATTTTAAGTTGCAAAATAACTTAAAATCTCCATATCATCATTCTGATAGTATTTTCTCTGCTTATTCCATGGAAGAGTGTGGCTGCAGATACAGATTTATATAACTTTATCTAGAAGTTTACCTTCTTTAACATGGATACATTTATTCTAAAGTGACATTAGGTATTTGGGGACCTGCTGTGTAACTTGAGGTTCACTCCCCGAGTGTAGGCTCTTCCTGAGCACTGTAAGTGTCATGCTTCTTGACATAGAAGGTTGCCCACCAGATGTGCACAGTTGAGTTCTCAGTTAGAAATAGATGCGATGCCTCAGCACTTCCCTGACTGTAGTTAAAGGCATCGTCCCCCGGCTCACCTAGCTGAGCCACAGCTACCCCGGCGGAGTTCAGAACAGTGTAAATGTGCACAGACTGCTTAGAACTTGGTGTCTAAAATTTACCCTCACCGGAATTAGTTTGGAGAAGACCTTTGAAGATTTGTTCTTCAGATGATGCTTTAATTTGTAGGAGTCAGTGGAAGCTGTTGTATTTGCCTTGAGACTGAAACCTGATGTGTTCGCCCGTTGACTCATTTGTCGGTGCCTTTGGAGGAAAAACAACAAGACTCGGCTTAATTAAACTAGTACATCTTTTCTGAAGGAAATAATTGTGATTTGCAGGAGAGGTGTTCACCAGCTCTGCATGCAAATCACCACACTTTTTCCTCATTATTTCCTCTCCCAGAGATGGCACCCCATCCCCCAGACAACATTACCCTCTGATGAGCTCTGCTCCAGCAGATGGCGTTCTTAGGCTTATGCGTGGTGAGTGAGCCAGGGCAGTGCATTTCTTCCGTCCTCATGGCAGCGCCAGCTAAGCCTTGGGAGATACGAGAGCCCTGAGGTGCCGCCTCAATCCCTGCGCTATGTCCGCTTCCATCATTGCCTGTGTTTTCACTTCCGGGACTGTACTGCTCCATCATTATGGTTAATATGGGACTAGTTAGGGGTCCCTTAGTGGAAGCTACTACTGTCCTTTGTCTGAAAACCGGTTGTTGACAATGAACTAGTTGTTCGGTGATTACTGTAACAGCATTTAAAGTGAAAAGGTTGTGAATTCTTGCCAAAATACAAGTTATTTGTATTCTGCTCTGTGTTTGTTACGTGAGAATAGGAATCTTAGCTGTGAATCTATATTCAGATTCAGAGGTATCATCTAAATCCCAAGTAACTTGGTTCACATTAGCTGTCTCTGGCTTGTGAGAGAGGGCAGGGTTTCTGAAGGCTTCCCAGTGTTGGGTAGGCTTCCCTGTGGGTTATTTATATCTGGTAATTTTGAGGCACCATTGTCCAGCCTTTCAGATCTGTCAGTGGAAACAGCTTAACTTCTATTGTGCTAAAACCAACTGTGCTGCCTTTTGTTGGGGTTCAAATGTTGTTTCTTTTGCATGATTGAGTAGAGTACAAATTGCTTTAGTCTCCCAATTTTTGAGATCAAAATTAACTTTTTGATTTGCCTTGCTATTATGTAAACAGTAGAAATGTTCTTTCTGCTGTTATTTCTCAGAACTCTTGGCGTCTTTCATTCCTTGATCATTTTGTGTTTGAATACTCTGTCAGTATTCAGTAATAATATGCTCTCCTATTTTTAGAGCGGCATTTTCCTTACAAGTGACTTGTGTTTGAATGAGCTGTGTCGCTACCATGGAAACAGTACTTCTAGAAATTGAGTTCCTAAAGCTTAGCTGTTTAAAGATGTTCCTCTCTGTGTCTTTTGTTTTCACAGGTAACTTTTAAAAGCTAGACTTCTCACATACAACACTTAATGTCTATTCACTGTTGAAAGTGTTTTCGGAGTTGAGCTATTTTTAATTTACCCTTTATGGATGACTTTTGTGCAAGGGAAGATTGCGTGTTAGAGTGGGAAACCGAGAATTTAAACCAGTCACTGGTATTCTTTAACTGTGATGTGAGGAATTTTTAGAAAACATATGGAGGTTGAAATGTATCACTATTCTTTTGTTTGTTTGTCCAGACAGGGTTTCTCTGTGTAGCCCTGACTGTTCTGAACTTGCTTTGTAGACCATGCTGGCCTTGATCTGCCTGCCTGCCTCGGCCTCCTGAGTGCTGGCATTAAAGGATGTGCTACCACACCCAGCCAACGGTTTGTTCTTCTTTGTCAGCCTGGGCACTGCTGCCACACCCTCTAGCCTGTATCTGTAGTAAAGGGTAGGATTGTGAGCACCTGTGCTCTGGGACAGACAGTTCTGTCTAGAATCAGCACAGCGCTTGTGCGCAGGGTCTCTGATGTCAGACTGGCGGCTTTCATCCTGTTTCTGCCACACTCTTTAAATCCTGGGCACCAGAGTCACTCTTACGCTTTGCTTGTTTCTTCTTTTAATGCAAGTGTAGTACTTCTAAGGGTTCTGGTAAAGATATGTAACTGGTACAGTCCCAAGAACAGCGCCCCCACATGCAAGCAAGCTGTCGCATGTGGTCCCTCTCTTTGATGGACTTCGTGTAGCAGTAAAGGGAGGCTGCTCCTTTGAGTCTATGATTTAGAGAAAGTAGACATGTTTTTCTGGTCTGGCAGTATATTTCATGTCTGTATATTTCACCCTTTTTTCCACCAGAAGGAAAGTGGTACTTCAATAAGGTATGGTAAAGATCAGTTTGTAAAAGTGAGAAAGTGTGTCCCTCAGGATCCAAATCAACACGGATGACCTTGCTTTATCTAGAAGAGATTAAATTGTGCTGAGTCTGCTTAACTTGCTCAGACCTACAGAAATCATTGCTACCTCAAAACCAAGATGATTGCATCACAGTACACCTGATAATTTCTCTTTCTTGCTCACCATTCTTTTTATCACCTTCAAACAGCCATGTTTTCTCTTATCCCTCACCCCACCCCCAAAGGGAAGGATTTGTTGACTCAGGATTGGAGAGGATGCAGTCCACTGAGGCAGGGACGGTGGCATCTGCTTGCTGCATCCTGTCAGCTTCAGGAAACAGAAGGAACTGGAGCTGTAACCCAGGGGGACCCACTTCCTTCAGCATCTCGACCTTATCCCTCAATGTCTCACAAGCTGACGGAGCAGCATCACTAGCTGGGGGCCCAACATTCAGACATGAACTAGTGAGGGACATTTCACATCAGACCATGTTTATCTCCTGACTCACTGCTATTGAACAAAGTGGACCCTAAAATGTGAAAGAAGCCATGGATATAATGTGAAAAGGGAAAGAAAGGACAGAAGAGATTTACTTTAGTTTGACCTGTTGTGTGTATGAGTTTTGAAAAGGAAAGGGGAAAAATACTATTAAGCCTCACATTAGTAAAATTAGCTCAAAGCAGAGAAGGGTAGCCATTGCTAGTCTGGCCTACTCTTAGAATTTATGTGAAAAGAGGTGCTATTATTTGTGAAGCTTTAACCTTTATTGTGTTTTAATCTTCTAAAACATAATCATAACTATTAAAAACATAAACATAAAAACATAATCAAATATGAGGGAATGTTCTGAAATGTGTTAGTAAATGACTAAGGAGATACAAAGTATGCACTTGCAATGAAATCTGATTTCTAAAGGAAAAATGTTCTCTGTAAAGAAATGTATATTTTTCTAGGAGAAACTTAATATGACTTTTCTCTGTGTATATTTGAAATTTTAATTACTTCCATTAAAACTCATAAACAGTGAGCACATTAGTGGATGGTGGAGAGCTGCAAGGGCTGTCAAACCTTAGTCTGTATTGCACTTGGAAATACTGGAAAGGCCAGCAACGCTGGTTACTTTCCTTGTCTAGGAAATGTTGTGCTTCTTAAACTCAGTTATTTTAAACAAGTTTATTATTTCCTAGGACTTCCACTTAAACAGAGTAAATTTGGAAGAATCTACAGGAGTGGAAAATTCTCCAGCTGGTGCTAGACCAAAGAGGAAAAACAAGAAGTCTTATGATTTAACTCCAGTTGATAAGTTTTGGCAGAAACATAAAGGAAGGTAAATAAGAAAATATCAGTAATTAAAACGTTTATCGTTTAAACAAAAATGCTGCCTAACCTAAGACATAATACAGAGGTCATTGATATAGTCAGCACAGTCAATGATGGGTCTAATAAGTCCTTTGTAGATGAGTGTCAGTATTGTTCCATTTCTTCCTTTCTTTTTTCTTTTGTGATGTATTCGGAGAACTTTGAATACCAATATACTTTTCCACTGGTATGTATGAACAAGAATAAGGTGTTTATAAAGTCATCATGAATCAAAACTGAAGAAACTAATGAACTCCCATAGGCGTGGCTATGCCACTGCAGATTCATACCCAAATGACTCCATACCCTACCACAAAGACAAGTATACATCCGTGTTATTGATATGCCAATTACAGTAGCAGGGACAGAACGCTAAGTCACATGTCTGCCAGTAGATGAATGGATGATAAACATCGTGTACACATACATAATGGATTCTTATTCCACCATAAAGAAGAAGTTTCTTCTTGACCCCCCTGGCTTCTTTAGTTGTTTGTAGGGCTCTTTTCCTTCAAAAGCTCACCCTGAAGATTGCACGGGTCTTTCTGACCTCTACTGCCAGCTCCAGGAACCTGTCTTTCATTTGACTGTGATAGAAAAACTTTGGGGTCATATTTTTCCTTTTTGTTAGATGTTGCCCCTCATACAACCCCATGCTCTATACATGGGGAGGCAGAGCCTGTATCTAAAGTTCAGAGATTTAGTCATAAGAAATGATAGTAAGAAGATTACAGTGTTTCGCCACATGATGTAGACCAGTGTGGACATCCCATTGTTGTGTTCTTTTAAAGTACCTAATTGGGTCAGTAAATACTGTAAAATTACCTTGTTGCCATTATGTCCAGAGAAACTCTAAACAAAGAAAGCTTTATTTCTCCAGAACTAACAGTGGTTTTCATTAATGATTTTGGAAGCATTTTCATTGTGTATCTATAAAGATACAGGTCTGTCTCTGTCTTTGATCTGTGTGCTTTGGGGCCTCACCTTCCACTGTGTTTAAAGTGGAGCAGAATATAGCTGTAGTTTAACATGCTGGAGGGTTTTGTGTATTTAAATTATTTATACTTAGAACTTAAAAAAAAGATGTGAAGAAAGCCATGTGGCTGTATCAAGGATTTGACTTCTCAGCAGGAAGCTGTTATTGTCTTTTTCTAACTATGGTAGTTTGAGATACTATTAAAATTTTTAAATAATATTCTTTAATTTGGAATTCAGTTTCTATATTTTCTTTTATAATGGTGGCATACATGAAATTACATATCATCAGCAAGGCACTAAAAGAGTAATTTAGAAGTGTTCTTTTTGGTTTGTTTTCAAGACAGGGTTTCTCTGTATAGTCCTGTCTGTCCTAGAACTAACTCTGTAGACCAGGCTGGCCTCGAACTCACGAAGATCCACCTGCCTCTCGAGTGCTGGGATTAAAGGCGTGCACCACCACCCATAGATAGAAGTGCTCTTTTTACCAGTAAGGGCACTAAGAGTACTAGATTAAGGATGCTGACTTTTCAGTTGTTGTCATTACAGTTGAACGGTTCCTCTGACATCTGCTAGTTTGGGTGAGAGTATTTATTTAATGCTTAAATATACTTATTTGTCTTCCTTTGATTTTCAGTCATGTAAGTAAATAATAAATTAAAAAATACTTTTGTTTAAACAGTATGTAGTTAAAGAGAAAATGTAATTTCATTAATGAAAAGGCTAGAAGTAGAATATAAGTTTGTGCAGATTTCTGATTATGATATACGCTTTCAAATTACATAGTTTTATTTATGTATGTCTGTCCATGTTATATATAAAATATTTTCGAAACTGTGTTTTAAAGTAATAGTCTCATCTGTATTTCCAAATGCACGTGTGGAACATGAATCCTTTACCCTCGGTTGATAGTGTGCAATGTCGTTTCAGCCCATTCCCAGAAGTCGCAGAATCAGTCCAGCAAGAACTAGAATCCTATCGAGCACAGGAAGATGAGGTCAAACGGCTGAAGAGCATCATGGTAAGATCCCGTTTGTACCCCAGGAGCAGAGGGAGAGGAAGGTCACCTGCATAGGTTTAACAAAGTCCAGCATAATCATCATCAACCTACTTAAGGGTGTTTGGTTTTGAGGACTGTCTCACAGCGTAGCAGAGGCCACCACAGTGTAGGTGAGCCTCAGACTCCTGGCGGTCCTGCCTAAGCCCATGCCCCCAGCTGTAAGACTGAGTCCCGTGTCTCACCTGCAGCGAGTGTCTGGGCATTTCTTATTGGATGGTGCCAGCTAAGGTGGCTACTAGAACCTTTCTGTAGTTGTCAAAATGTGTGTGCTTACCCCAAAGATCCTGTTTGTGCCAAGTGACCCTCTTTATCATTGCTTAACAGTAGTCTGTGGGACGAGTTGACTGTCTGCTTGGGTCTGGCAGTGTTCGAGTCCTAAGAGCCTTTTCATCCCCTCACAGGGACTAGAAGGAGAGGACGAGGGGGCCATCAGCATGCTTTCCGATAACACGGCTAAGCTCACGTCGGCAGTCAGGTGAGCAGTCTCCTGATGATGACATTTACCCTGGAAGTTAAAAGTCTAGTGATTTTAGCAAGAGAGAACAGTGGGTAATGCAATTGTGCCTCTGAGTTTGAAGAACTGAATGCTTTGAGCACATTTAGGCTGATTTCTGTTCCTCTCAGAAACGACAGAGTAACTGCCTGTGTGAATAGGTAGAAATTTCCAATTCGAATAATTTTACTAGAAAAACAATGTTAGTGGTAAAGTGGGGCCAGTCATTATTCATTTTGCTATTGCTACCATTGTTTTCTTAATAGGTAAAAGCATGTTTCCGTTAATCTCATTTTATTCTAAACCCCTAAACATTGGAAGCAGAATGTGGAACTGTAGAAGTAGTATGTTGGCACCAGACTATTGTAAGATGACATTTGCCTGTATTTTTAAAGTGATGCATGTGGTATGTGAGCAAGCCTGGAGCTCAGTTCAGTTGACATCTTAACTTGTCACTTCGATTCAGTGTTCTGGGTTTCCTCATGAAGCACCAGGCAGGGGTTTATTGAGGTCTGCATTACTTTCTTAGAAATTTTGTGGTTAATTTTCAATTTTTTGTAACTTATAGTTCTTTGCCAGAACTCCTTGAAAAAAAAAGACTTATTGATCTCCATACAAATGTTGCCACTGCTGTTTTAGAACACATAAAGGTAAATGTAACTTTTTCCCTCCACAATCCACTGATATCTGTTCATATCTCATTGAACGTCTCTTGCCATGATACGGTGTAATTACAGGAAGCAGCAGTGCTGTGTGTTCATTTCTACAAATGAGGGAACCTCAAAACCCAGGAAGACCACTCTGCTAACTCATAGTTGGGCTGTGATACTGTGTGCTGCAGAATCTCAATACTATCTCGACATTTACTGTGCTTACTGTGTTAATGAACAGCCATGTAGCTAGCCATTGGAAATGCAGACTTTTAATTCTGTTTTGGTTGTTGTTTTTGGTGTTAGACGTGGTTTTACAGTGTGACTTGGGCTGATCTCAACCTCACTCTCCTCCTGCCTCAGCCTTGCATTGTATCCTTTCCTGTTGTGCTCATGATTATTACTTTTCTTTCCTTCTCATCATCATGACCCAAAGTTCAGTGGTTCCAAAACGGTGTTTTCTAACAAGAATCATATCAGCTGCCAGTGTAATTTCAGATTTTTCTAGTAGTCACATTAAAAGGGCAAAATAAGTAACATTTATTTTAGTATATTGTATATAATCATTAATGTCCAAAATACTAGTATTTCAACACATATTCTGTTTGGAATATAATGTATTTTACATCCTCTTTTATATATGATGTCTGATAAGTTCATAGTATATTTACAGTCATATTCACATCTTAGTTCATATCAGCCTCAAGATCTTCCTTACTTCACCTACCAGGTACTGAGATTCTGTACCACAATGCCCAGCATAGCAATCCTTTTTGATAGGATACTGCCTAAAATACACACTGATTACATGATTCATTTGTGTAACTGGATTCTGAAGTTTTTGGCTTTAGAGTAACTTAAGACACATGACTTTCTCATAAGACAGTGATTTTGAAACCATACACCGGAGCTCATCAGTCTTACCAGCTCATGGTTCTTTTTCTTACTTACTCTAGTTACCATGCGTGAGCTTGCACGGTGAGTTCTTCACTATTCTGCTGATACCAATGCTAAAGACATCCAGTTCAGTCCAGTGGCCAGATAGACTTGAGGACTTCCTTTCCACTCAGTATGAACTATTTGAGACACTCTGAAGGATAAGAGTATGTGCTGCTCACCAGAGATGCAGAAAGTACCTTGATTTTTTTTGTTTTGTTTATGAGAAGGAACTTAGACATTTTATTTATTAGTCATTTTAAAAGCCCCAAAGCACTAGAAAAGAGTTAATGTGTAGCTAAGAGACATTGTGCAGTTTGGAATTGAGCCTGCACAATTTCTGTTAAGTTGCTCCCTTGATATTATTGTCAGTCAGTGTTTTTACATTCTCATAGATAGGAAACGTAACTGCAGTCTGTCAGTGTCTCTGTTAATGTCTCCTCTTCCTTTTCTTGTACCTGTTGACATCAGGTCATTGTCTCCTGCAGAGAGAACGTACTGTATAAAACCAGGTGACAGGCTGTTCTTGTGAGGCTTTGCTTCTGAGGCTAAGTATAAGACAGTAGATCCAGTATGGAAAGTAAAACGTTAACTCCCTAAACTAATAAGATTTAGATTCTGGTGTATATCTAAGAAAGTATAGTTATGTAATTAAAACTGTATGATCCATTCAGTAAACTTTTTTTTACAGTAAAAATAAATTCTAGGGGCTGGAGAGATGCCTCAGTTAAGAGCACTTGTTGCTCTGGCGGAGGTTCCCAGCCCCCAACAGGGTGTAGGTCACAACCATATGTAACTCCAGTTCCAGGGGATCTGATCCCCTCTCCTGGCTTCTGAGAGCACACAAGTGGTACACAGACATACATACAGGCGCAACACTCATGCATATAAAGTAAAAATAAATATTAAAAGAAAATCTGTGTGTGTGACAGTTATTAATAGTTCTGTGAATGCTTTGAGGCCTAACATTGTTCCCACATTTTCTTTGGCTTATAGATTTTGTTTCATTATTAAAAGTTTATTAATGCTTATATATTATTTTCTGACTTCTCATAGCTCTAAAGGTCAGGAAAATGCCAAGTTCCACTCCTGCTACTAAATTAGGTTGCATGACCCCAAGTAGATAATTGTACCTATAGAAAATTTTGGTTTGGTTTTCTATATCTTCACAAATGCATTCTTCCACCAGATATTTTTGTGAACATACTCTTTAATAGTAAGTAGGTCAGACTAGAACTTTTGGTTTTACAACATTTTAGTTAAAATAACTTATTTGTTCAGTCAATTGAGTGACTGTATATTTGATCATGCTCTAAAAATGCTTTAGTAAACAAAACAATTTCTTCCTTCTCATATAACTTATATTACATTGGAAATAAAGTAAATACAGTGGGAAAAAGATGTCAAGAAGTGTTAGAACAGCAAAGCAGACGAATAAGAGGCGACAGCCAACAGCTGGCAGGCAGGTCTGAGGTTACGTGGCTGAGGAAGTAAGTTGGCCTTGATGGATGGTGTTGGAGCTGAGTTCTGAGTCACTAGAAGCAGCCAGTTAGTGAGGTTCTGAGAGATGGCCACTCTAGGTAGGAGGGACAGGTGTAAAGTAATGGGCATGTTTGAGGATCTGGAGACGACAGTGCTTCATTGAGGAAGTCCAAACGGTAAGGATTTCCTTATGGTTGAGTCATGTGATGTGTTTCAAGTGGCAAGTGTGTTGAGGGAGAGGTGGAGAGTTCTGGAAATAAGCTCGAGGTAGAAAGCTGTCTAAAAAAACGGAGCCATCTAAAGTACACTTTCATGCAATAGTCCTTGTGATGGTCATTTCACACGAGGATTTGGATGCATTTTCAGAACTGCTCTATGCTGGTGGAGGATGTTTATAAGGTAGTTTACTATGTCATCATTCCTGACCTACGCAGTTCGACTTGAAAGACACCTGGGTTTTAGGAAAGTGTTTTGTTGAGGGTTGTTGAGTCTTTAGAAGGGACACCTCAGGCTAGAAGCTAATTTGTCACTCAAGAACTAGCATGCTTTTATATTTAAAAAGTATGCAAGTAACCCTGTTGATCAACAGTCAGGAAGTAAGAAAGCCATGTGCCCTAGAAAGAAAACTATTAAAGCAGGGATTTAAAGTACAGATTATGTAAACTAAATGAGCATTTAACAGTAATTCTTTATTAGATCAAAGTGAACTACAAGGCCACTTAAACCCCCAAAAGATGAGTAAACTTCATTGAGACTGTTTCCCCAATCTTTATCCAGCTACAGTGCCTTTTAATGTTCCACGGAAATGTCAGTTATAGGTGATGACCAGGACTTGTAAAAAGATCAGAGCAGCTGTAATCTAATCTAAACGTACGTACATACATGTGTGTGTGTGTGTGTGTGTGTGTGTGTGTGTGTGTGCGCACGCGTGCACATGCGCGTGCATTTATATATACACATATGTACATATAAATAAAATAGCAACAGGCAAATATTGAAAGAAATTCTGTATGCTATTTTTTCAGGCAGGAAGTGTGCTTTACAGAAGGAATAGTCATGTATTGGCTTCCTGGTCTTGCTGAGTTGTTCTAAGTGCATATTGATTTTAAATATCTACAGATGAGTTACAGTTGTGTTGAGTAAATCACATATATACAAATTACCCTTATAAAACAACTTATATTAAAATATATATGGAAAATACATGTATAGAAAAATTTAAATTTTTTTTTCTGTCAAGAGCCTTCTTTAATGTTGGCTATCTTTTTTAATGTTCCGGTCTGTTTGCATTAAGTTTGACTTTTTAGATCTCACATAAAAGTGAGAGCATGTTAGGTTGTCTCTCTGGTTCATTTGACAGCATAGTGTTCTCCAACTCCATCTATTTCATGTAGCTTTTATGGTACCATCTGTGCTTATTGTAAGTGCAGGGCTTCATACTCCTAACAGTGTGTTGTAAGCACATGCAAAGTGTCTTTGTTTCCTCTCTTCTTTTTACATTGTTTAACAGAATAAACATGAAGAAATAAGAGGGGAAAGTTTCAAAGGTACAGAAATTTTCTGATATATGTCTTTGGTGGGTTTTTTTTTAGTTATTTTTATTTTTTTCATGTGTATGTTCACATGCATGCTGGTGCCCGTGCCCTTAGAGGCCAGAAGGCATCAGGAACTGAAGTTACAAGTAGTTGTGAACTGTCAGGTGTGGGTTCTGGGGACTGAACTGGGTCCTCAGCAGGAGCAGCAGACACTCTTAATTGCTGAGCCATCTCTCCAGCGCCATGTCTTTGGGTTTTAGTTATGAGTCTTCATTTATTTTAGAGTAGTTTTAAGTTTGCATGGGGAAAAAAAGAAAAGGGAAGATTGAGCTTGCCTCATATGTGTAAGGTCATAGATTCGATCAGTTCATGAGGTGGGATTCGATTGAAATGGAGAAACAGTTCCCGTATACCCTGCCACTCACACCTGCAGTTTCTCCCATTAGTAATAGTTTGCATTAGCGTGGCATGTTTGGTAAATCAGTATTATATTAATGCATTCTTGTTAGCTAAAGTCCTTAGTTTAGCTTGGAGTTCATTTGTGTTACATATTCTGTAATGAATGTATGATGGCATGTACCTGCTCTTACAGTAGCACGTGGAATAGTCTCGGGGTTCTAAAATGCCCTGTTCCACTGTTCATCTTTACTTCTCCCTGGGCCTCCATCTTCCACTGGAGACCTGGCAACCATCGATCATTGATTTTCATATGCCTTGTCAGAATCCTATAGTGCGCAGCCTTCTCCTATTGGCTCCTTTTACTTAACATGCATTTCAGACCCCCTCTCCTCTTCATGGCTTCTAGCCCCTTTGGTTTATTTCTGGATAGTATTCTGTTGTGTGTGGTGGTGTTTTGCATTCCCTCTGGCAATAAATGAAAGTTGTGCTCTGTATCCCTCTCAGCATCTGGTATTGCCAGTGTTCTGGCGTTGGCCATTCTAATAGGTATGTTGTGGCATCCCATCATTTTAATTTGCGTTTTCTTGATGACATATGGCACATATGCTACTTTTCTGGTAAGGTATCATTCATGGATCATGCCTTTGGTAGTATATCTAAAAACTCATTACCATATCCAAGACTATCTATATTTTCTTATTATAGACAAGATTTTTCTCCATCTTCCAGTTGTTTTAGATTTTACTGTATCTGTGGTCCCTTTCAGTCTGTGTCTAGATTTGTGTGTGTGGCTGTTTACTTGTCCTAACACCATTTATTGAAAAGACTGTCTCAGTGGTGTTGATCTTACCAAAATTTAGTTAACTATATTTCTGTGGATCCTTTTGGGAGGTCTCTTTTCTCTTACAATGATCTGTTGGTCATTTATTTCATCACTACTGTGCTCTAATATTATGGTAGCCTCTGAAGTCTGGTAGTCAAGTAATGCCATTCTTCCAAACTTAATCTCCTTCCTTAGTCTGTTGGCTGTTGTACATCTCTTGCCACACCACGTTATCCCTAAAATTGTTTGTTGATACCTATGCGATAACTGGCTGAGCTGTATATAGGATTCTTTTAAGTCTTTGGGTCAAACCAGAAAGGACTGGCAACCTGACATTGTTGGATATTTTCCTCGGTCATCCTTATTTGGAGTTTGTGATGCTAATATAACTGGTCCAGCTTTACTTTTGGATTTCTGTTGTTCATGCTGGTATAAAACCTTATGTCCTAGAGTTTTGCCAAGACTTCTGATGTTACTTCTCTTGCCAGTCTTGTCCTCTGCAACAGGACGTTTTTCTTGCTTCCTACTCATTCAGTATGCCTTTTATTTCCATCTCTAGTTCACTGTGCTTGCTAGGCCCTTCAATCATAGCAGTGCTGGAACATTCTTGCCTTGTTCTGGACCTTCCCATCATTGCCGTCCTGTTTCCTAGAAGAGATTACAGAAATTTGGTTTGGTTTTTTTTTTGTTTTGTTTTGTTTTGTTTTGTTTTGTTTTGTTTTGGTTGATTGGTTTTGGTTTTATGGTGGGGTTTTTGTTGTTGTTTTGTAAATGTTTGGTAAAATTCATTAGCTTACCAGTGTTCCCTTCAGAGTCTGGTGTTTTCAGTTTTTGAAGGTGCTTAATTTTCAGTATATTTAAAAAATAGAGATAGACATATTCATAGTATCCTTTTCTCCTTAAATGAGTTTGGTAGATTGTATCTTTCAAGAAATTGGTTTGTTTCATATGTGTTACCAAATTACTGGGTTTATGGATACACAGTTGTTCGAAATACATTTTTATCTTCTTAATGTTATTGATCCCTAGAAGTGACCTTTCCTTTATCCTTTCTGACTTTAGTAATCTGTCCCCTTTCTTCTTTGGTTTCTTAGAAATGACTACGGGCACATCAGTTTAACTGGTCTTTTCAAAGACTCGGCTTTTGGCTCCCATGACTTTTGTCTTCAGTTCGTGTTTGTTTTCCCCATTGCAATTTTCTGCTGCTGCCATTGCAATTTTCCTTTTTCTGGGTTTGTCTTTAAGCGTTCAACGCACTGATTGAATACATTTAAACCAAACAGTTTCTGAAAGCCTTAGCAGTTTATATATCGTCATAAAACAGTATCAATAATTGATATTATTATTGTTCTCTCAAACAAGACAGTGCATTTCTAGAAAGTCAAGCCCAAAGAAGAATGTGTAAATTCAGCTCCTTTTACCTAATTTCTATTAAGGGCCTTATTGAAAATCTGTTGTTATTGTTTAAAGAACAATAGCATATTTTCATAAAATAATATCAATAATTAATATTTCCATGGAAACAATATCATTAAATTACAACTGTACTTGCATTTACATTTTAAATACTTATCTGTAAATATTATTTTGTATACATTTAAATTTTTATTACAGATTCTTGTAGATAAGATTAAATATTTGAAGTAGAAGTTAGTATATTGAATAAATTTATACATTAAAGTTGTTTCCATGTTTTGAAACAGATTTAGAGCAGCCTCCACAAATAGCACATCAAGACTACAGAGATAGAAACTCAGAAAAGGTGCTGGGGGAGAAGGTTCAGAGGGAAAAGCACATGCAAGCATGGGCACGTGAAATAAATCCCCATAACCCATTCAAGCCAGGCACAGGCACAGTGGTCCATGATCTCGGTGCTGCTACCTGGAGATGGGAGGTGGAGACTAGGGAATACATACACAGGCCAGCTGTGCTCACAGGTCAGTGTGTGCAGCAGCCAGTAACAAGAGAACCTGTCTCAAGGTGGAAGGTGAGGACCAACACTGGAGTTGACTTCTGACCTCCATTCACACCATAGTACACCCACATGCCTGCACCCATAATCATGGCATGCATACTCAAAAAAGAAACTCAAATTAGTTCCTAAGTATTTGTAAACTCAAAATAGTTTCTAAATATTTGTATATATGTCTGAATTTTCTGACCACCAATATTTTTTAATTAGAGGGTGGTGTCATTGAAGATAATTCCTATCAGAAAGGTTTTCTAAAAAGCATTACTTTATATCACATTATAAAAAATACTACTTAGCCAGCATAGTGATTGCATGCCTTTAATTTCAGCACTAGAGAGACAGAGATGGGAAGATTTTGGTGAGCTTGAAGCCGGCCTTGTCTACATAACATGTTACAGGGCAGCCACAGCTACATAATGAAAACATTGTCTTCAAATATATATATATATATATATGTAACATATTTATGTATGTATGTATGTATGTATATATATATATGCAATGTATTTACATTTACTTACATTGTGTCTTAATCTAGAGTAAATTGTGTAATGTAAGAATGAGTATTTAATGTTATTCACATTTATTAATTTCATGTGGCTACTTTGTAAGGCAACTTTAATGGCCAAGATATGGCATTAAAATATAATTTAATGAGAGCAGTTCAATGATTTATTAAGGTAGTATGGTTTAAGTTTATAGCCTTTTAATTATTCTTAAACTAATAACAGATTTTGGTCCTGAAGGTAGAAAGATTGCCTATTCTTTAAACAGTAATGACAGGTTTTCAATAGGCCCCTAATAGAAGTTAGGTATCAGAAGCTGAAGTTACATGTTCTTCTTTGGACTTGACTTCCAAGAAATGCACTGTCTTGTTTGAGAGAACAATGCATGTGTTAAGAAACAAGATGGCCACCTAGGGAGGCTGAGAGTCTCATAGAAACTGAGCATTCTGACCAGCTATCTCACTTAACAATGTGCTGCCCTGTCTCTGAGAAGTGAGGTAAAGAAGAAAGGATTAATTTTATCCAGCAAGCTGAAAAATGTGGAAAACAAAATGGATGCTTTTGGGAGCAGTGCAGAGTGACAGGTAGTTGAGAGACGGGTTTTCCCTGTGTGTACTTCCTTCTGTTGTTTTTATTGTACCCACACCATACACTTATGTTTGCATTATGAGCCACAGTGCACATGCGAGCTTAGAGAATTAGTGTCAGAAAGCAGCTCTCCTACTCCAGGAATCAGAGTCACCAGGCTTGATAGCAGATGCCTTTAGCCAGTGAGCCATCTTGCCAGCCCCATTTTTAATCTTATGGTGTGAGCGCTTCATGACTTTAAAACTATGGCCTTGTTTTCCACAGCACAGGACCGGTTTCCTGTGGCTCACACATGAAGTCCATTCCTCAGTCTACCTACTGTTCAGATATCTCTATTTGTTGTATCCTGGGGTGATCTAACAGAAAACTACTGCTTATGTGTCTCCAAATCACTTCCAGCTCAGCTCAAAAACAAAATAAGAACAAAAGACATGAAAAAAGGGATTTTGCTGTTTGGAAAGAACACTAGAAATAATATAAGTTGTCTCCCTTTCTGTCTGGTTAGGGTGACGTGTGTGGATCCACATGCTACATAAGTAAGCTTACAACCAAAAATAGAAAACCAAGACACTAAACTATAGTTAAATAAATCTTTGTTTATAAATTTCATCGTGGAAAATAGAAATTTGTTAGCAAGAGACTTACTGTATTTTTATTACTTACTATATTTTTACCTAATGTTTATTTTGAAACAGGCTAGAAAACTGGATGTATATTTTGAATATGAAGAAAAAATAATGAGCAAGACTACTCTGGATAAGTCCCTCCTAGATGTCATATCGGACCCTGATGGTACGTCCCATACATTTGAGACTGTTACAGGAGTGATTATTCTAGCATTTCAGTCTGGACAAAATTCAAGTAACATTACTGTATCAGTCAGTCCTAATTACAAGGTAATGAAATGAGATCTTTCCTGCTGAAAAGTTTTCAACATAGCACTTCTTAAAATGGAGAAGTTATTTCTAATTTAGTTTTTCTCTGGTAGTATTTGTAAATACTTTTTACTCATGTCTTTAATGTGATGTAGATGGCCATCGCTTTCTACTCTTTCCAGGAAGATTTGAATGAATGGCTTTGAAAGCAGGTGTCTTCAGGGGATGTTTTCTGCCTCTTTTTGGTTTGTCCCAGAGAGTATCATGAAAAAAAAAAATGTAACTAAAGCTGAATTCTACTTTAAATGTTCAGGAAATAGGCTTTGACAAACAATGTGGAATGCTTCACAAACCTGCAGTGGGGAGGGAGGGGCTCGTTGGATGGAGTGCTCGCCTGCAAACAGGAGGACCTGAGCATCTCTGTGCTGCTCTATGTACTAGACGCCCAGTGCTGGGAGGAGGCGCGGGAGGATCCTGGGGCTTGCCAGTCACGAAGGTCTGGGAGCAGCTGTGCCCATTAGATTTGAGCTAACAAATGGCGTTTTCCACTAGGGCCCAGCACAGAAGGAGCTGATTGCAGGATAGAGTGGGAAATACAAAAAGTGAGTCTTTTGCTGTGCCAGAAAACAAATAACAAAAAAGGAAACATGTCAAAAGGACATAGTCAGTTTGAAGAGGCTCCAAATCAGAACGATTTGGCCATCAAAATAAGAATATAATAATAAATCATGGGCTAGAGCCCACAGGATGAAAAGGAAGTCATGATTCCATATAGAAAAAATAGGTGACATAATTGAAATTTTATACGATGCTCACATGATTTCAGAGCAGTGCATCTATTAATGAGACTCCGTTACTGTGACAGACGCCTGAAACAGTTTAGAAGGAGCAAAGGTTTCAGAGGTCTTGGTCCACCCTTGTCTGGTTCCATTGCTTGGACCTGAGGTGACCCTGGGCGTCACGGCCAGTCATTGTGGTCGAGCCAAACAGCTCACTTCATGGCCACCAAGCTAGGACGTCTCCATCCAGCACATCCCCAGTGATCTGCTCCCTTCGTTAGAGCCACCTCCTGCTTCTCATCATTTCCCAAGAGTGTCACTGTTTTGTGAGTCTGCTGGGTCAGAACTCTTAGGAAACAATCGCTTCCCAAAGGCCTGTCAGCTGACAGCCAGTGCCCTAGTACATGAGCCTGCTTGGGACAGGTCATGTTGCAACTATAGAACTTCCCTGCAAATGGAGAAGTAGAAACTTTACAATAAAGAACCATAGTAAATAGCTCATTAGGTAATCTCATTTAACGTTGTCAGTGATGAAATATACCAAAATGGTATAAACCGAAGAACTTGACTAAACCTGCCACTCATCATTCATATTCAGGAAATAAAGGCAAACTGAAGAGTTTAACTGGATCATGGGATTCTAAATCCCATGAAGCTCCATGCTTCATCAGCTGTCACATTTTCTTTTAATCTTGTTTTATTATTATCTTGTAGTGGTAGGCTTTTGTCTTTTGTTTGTCTGGTTGGTTAGTTGATTTTTGAGACAGAATCTCACTGTATGTCCATCCCGGTCTAGAACTTACCATGTAGCCCAGGCTGGCCTTGAACTGAGATCCTCCTTTCCTTGGTCTAAGTGCTGAGAGTACAGGCATGTCCTAGTTTTTGTTCTGTGATGAATACACATGGTAGTTTAAGTCTTTACATCTTAGGACACACTGTCAAGGAGATTTGGTAGGTTATTTATTAAAGCCATTTCTATATCACCTTTCCACCAAAGTGCACCATGTGGAAGAAGAGGGATGCATGAGTTTCTTTGCAGAGTCCAGGCCTTGAGTTATAGTAGACATCATCAGGAAAATCCCAGGGTAGCAAGGACTTTCTTTGAAACCTTAGTTTTGTTTTAAAATTTGAGGTAAATATACTCCATTTCATGTTTTGATATAAAAGTATAGTTTTCATGAACCTTGTAGTAAAATAAACTCTTCAGAGTGGACAGTTACGTTTAGGAACTCAGTTTAGGAAATAAGATTCTGGCTCAGCTAGATGATTTCATTTAGCCAGCGGATCTCATAACCCCACACCTAGGGCGTGACGCCTCTGACTCAGGACAGTCCTGCTCTCCTTGACACCTGAAAAGATGATATTTAGAATCGCACACTTCCCTGTCCGAATCCTTTCTTTCCTCCTGTGGTTTATGCCTGAGGGTAAATCTCAGCTCTCTCTGCAGTCCGGGAGACAAATGAGGGCTCTGTAGTCCCTCCTCCAGTTCCTCCTTCGGTGCTTGTGATCTCTGCACTTCCTGCTTCATCTCAGTTGACTGAGAGCCGCGTTTTGTCTGCCATATTTACACATGCTTTGACTTTTAAGGGTCTTCTAAGTTTTCATTATAATGCTCAATAATCACAATTATAAGTCTTTTTTCATCCCTCTTCCCATGTAGCGGGAACTCCAGAAGACAAAATGAGGCTGTTTCTTATCTATTACATAAGCACCCAGCAAGCGCCTTCTGAGGTATGTCCATTGACACTGTTGAGAAGAAGGGGCGCGTATTTGCAGTTACCATTTAGAGTTTCAAAAATAGACATAAAGGATCACTGAATATGTGATTTTTCATTCATTAAAAAAATTGTTACGGCAGATTCTGTTTGCTGCATGCAGCGTTTTATACCAATATTTTTGTCACCGCTTAGATGCCTAACCACTTTTAAGTTTTGAAATATAAACTGACTTCAAGTGACCAAAATTCTTCAGAAAAATAACTGTTCTAAACTAATTAGCCTGCTGTACTGGGCTTTTCAGAAGTTTGTTTCTTATAATTTTAAAATTGGGTTTTTGTTTGTTTGTTTGTTTTTAAAGACTTATTTATCTGTATATAGTGTTCTGCCTGCAGGCCGGAAGAGGGCGCCAGATCTCATTATAGATGGTTGTGTGGTTGCTGGGAATTGAACTCAGGATCTCTGGAAGAGCAGCCAGTGCTCTTAATCTCTGAGCCATCCCTCCAGCCCCTTTTAAACTTGTTTTAAAGATAGTGACTGTTACAGAACATACCCTGTATTGTCTGGTGTTCTGTAGAGGAAAGTGGGTTGGAGACCAGGGATCTTCCTTGTATTAACCAAGCACCACTTTGCATAATAAGCTGCAGGCATAAGAACCTCTAAGACACCATTGAGATGATTCTTAGTACCAGTTTGTTATTATTGTTTTAAGTCATAAAGCTCCCACTGGTCAAAAAATTATTAGCATGTTAAACCATTATTCACTTAAGGCCTTTTACTCTGCTGTAGACTGTATTTATCACTTAACTTTTCCTCTAATTAATTTAGAAAGAAAGTGTGGTTCTTTTCTAGAAATAACTTTCTCATCAGTGAAGGTTTACCTGTTGCTTAGACTCTGATGTCCTATTTATAATATTTTAAGGATATATTTTAAACAATATTGTTTTAATTGGACAACCTTATTTTTGTAAAGATTTTAATAAACTTTACTGATCATTAAGCGGCTTATTCATGATTACTCATATCAGCTTCATTGTCCTGAAAATGCAAAGAAGTTAAAATCTCTGGTTGATGATGAGCTCAAAAGTTATCCCTTGACAGGCCTGGGGGATGGCTTGGTCCATAACATGCTTATTTGTCGTGCAAGCGTGAGGACCAGATTCTGATCCCAGCATCTATGTTTTAAAAGAAGCCGATATGCATCTGCAGTCCCAGCACTGGGGATGAAGAAAGAGGAGGATCCCTGGGGCCCTGCTGGCCAGCCAGTCAAGCTGTCTCCTTAGCCTGGAAGTTCAGTGAAAGGCCCTGTCTCAGTAAGGCGAGGAGTGACTGAGGCCACAGTGACTGGAGGCTCTGCGCTCCACACTCACACACAAGAACACATGCAGTTTTTCACTGTGGTGCTGGCTCCTCAGCTCACACCAGTTCAGTTACACTCACTCATCAGGGGGCAAAGAGAACAGGGAAGGAAGAAATAATTTTAAAATGAGAGGACAGCTGTTCTTCAGCAAATGTCTCAGAGCCCCACAGTGTCAATGGAAAGAGAAGCCGGAGCCACAGGCCGTCAGGCTATGTCGCCCCTCAGTAGATCTGGTGTGGAAATACTTGTGTCCTGAAGAAAGGCAGTCCATGCTAGCAGTAGAAAGGAAAGTCAATGAACTCCTAAGGAATGAATGACAAAGCATCATACTTTATACTTGTAGGGCTACCTTCTCACCTGTGGGGTTCTGTCCCAGATACTCACTTGGGTAGCCATTTAAGGTACAACTGCACCTGACAAGGGTGCCTGGTATTTAAACTCATGCCTTTGTTTTTCATGTTTTTTGTTTTGTTTTGTTTTTCGAGACAGGGTTCCTCTGGGTAGTTTTGGAGCCTGTCCTGGATCTTGCTCCGTAGACCCAGACTGGCCTTGAACTCACAGGGTCCACCTGTCATGCCTTTGTAGTATAATCTTGATTGAGGGAGTAACAGCAAGCACAGTTTTCTATGAAAGTGTGATGTTCTATCGTAGAGTTCTTTTCTTATTGCAGGCTGACTTGGAGCAGTATAAAAAAGCTTTAACGGATGCAGGGTGCAACCTGAACCCTTTACAGTACATCAAGCAGTGGAAGTAAGTCATAGTTCATTTACTTTCCTATTGATTCAGGTAAGGTCGTAATCCAAACTCTGTTCCCAAGGAAATAGGAATGCTGGGAAAAAGGCTGAACAATGTCATGGTGAATTTTTATGGCCAGTGCATAGCATTTCCACCATATGCACAATTTAAAGCTTCATAAAAGAGTGAGACCTTTTATTCTGGGACAAGCCCTATATTTTCTTTACTGATGCGTTGAGGAAGTCAGAAACTGAAATCTTTTTTTTTTTTTTTTCTGCCAGAGCTGAGGACCAAACCAAGGGCCTTGCGCTTGCTAGGCAAGCGCTCTACCACTGAGCTAAATCCTCAACCCCTGAGAAACTGAAATCTTTTTGATCAAATGTCTCAAATCTACTAACTAGCAACTAGAACAATACCAAATTTAAAACAACACTGTGTCAAGGAAATGGCAAAATTAACTGGAGCATTTATAGTCTGCTAGTAGAAGTATAAATTTTGATGATTTTCCAGAGTGATGTAAAGGTTTTGACCTCCTACTACTTTTAAGGATTTATCCAAAGAAGTTACTGGAACCCTGAAATTTTGGCAGTGAAAACCAACCTAAGTGTCTGGCAGTAAACTGGGTAAATCAGTGGCGGTGCTTTAGCCCAGCATGGCAGTGCACTCCTGTAATCCCAGCGCCTGAGAGGGTGAGGTAGGATGAGCCATCACAAGCTTTATAGTGCTTGGGCTTCATAGCAAGACCTGTCTGTTCATCCTTCCTAAAATTGTAGCACAAGAGAGAGGCCAACTGGGTAATTAAAAACCGTGATAGAAGATGTAATGGTCTTGGAACCATTTGCGTTACTGTGCTAAGACGAGGGAATGGTTGTTTACAACACTATTTGTTGATTAATTTGATGAATACTCTCAGTATAAGGGACTTGAGCATTCAAAGATTTTCATGCTTTTTGAGAATCCTGGAACCAAACCCCCACGAATGCCAAAGGATGCTATATTTTCATATATATATATATATGTAATATCTTGATGATTAGGACCTGCACTGTCATTGAATTTACATATGTTGAAGGAACAGTTAACAAACAAATGAAAGAATGATACTAAACTATACTGAATGATTCAAAGACAAAACTGAGTTGATGGGGAATGGCTTTCTGTATGCTGTGAAAATATGTTGCTGTGATTGGTTGATAAATAAAGCTGTTTAGCCAATGGTAAGGCAGAATAAGGTTAGGTGGGACATTCTAACTAGAGAGATAGGGGAGAAGAAAAGAGAGCAGAGGAGATGCTGCTAACCGCCCCAGGAGAAGTAAGATATAAAAGTACTTGTAAGCTACAAGCCATGTGGCAAAGTATAGATTTATAGAAATGAGTTAATTTAAGCTAGATTTCGGCTATACTGAGTGATAAGATCTTAGCCAGTGGCTGGATTTGCTTAGCAGAGAAAACTTCGGATGACACTCGTTACAGCATGATCCACCTGTGTGTGTTGACACACACACACATTTGGTCATGTCCCTGAAGTGCACGTACCTGCCTGTAGCTCCACATGCAGCTCTTTCCTTTCAAACCTCTAAAGCAAGCTTTTTGCATTAGTTTTCAGAAAATAGTTTAATAGTCTCCATTGTGCATAGAGAGAGACACACCAGGTTCATAGCGGTGGTTTTTCTCTGGAGTGTGCTGGGGAGTACTTTTATTACCCATGCTTCTGGGGACATTCTAATTTGTTCTTCTGTTTGACCATGTTCTTGTAATAGAAAAAGCAGAAGACAGACTGAAATGGTTGGCTGTGTGGCAATGTGTCACTGTTCTTTTTTATTATAATATATGTGGAGTTTACTAATCAGTGTTTGGAGCTGTCGTGGGAAAGACAAACTGAGACATTATTTCATGCAGTTAAAATATGTTTGATCTCTAATTCGTAACATCTGTGTACTTTCCAATTGTAAACTATTAGTTTAATAAAGAAAATTTCAGCAAATTGAAAAAAATATAAAGAAGGTAAAATTTGGGCCAGCAAGATGGCCAGCAGGTTAAGGCACTGTAATGCAAGCCTCTTGACCTGAGTTCAATTCCCAAAATACCCTTGAAGGTAGAAGGGAGGGAGAACTGACTCCACAAAGTTATCCTTTGACTCCTTGTGCTCACCATAGCACACATGCACACAAAGCAGTAATGAAGTTTTTTAAAGGAAAGGAAAATTGTATTTGTTCCAGTAATCATGGTCCAGCCTGTAATCCCAGCACTCAGAGACTGAGGCAGATTTCAAATGCATGGCTAGCCTGGAGTACATAATGTCACCATCCAGAGAGTAGGTTGATGTTAGTGTGCGTCTTCCCATCGGGCTGCAGTTCTGGCACCTGCTTGTTCCTGCAGTGCCACTGCTGGGACCCGGGCCTCACACTGGCTGTGGTGTTCTGCTGCTGAGCTGCACCCAGCCCTTCACTGGCATCTTTTAGGGAATCTCACTGCTTAAATGCTAGCACGTCTTAGATGTTAACCAGTAAATCTTTTAATTCCAAGATGCTGATGACAACTCTGTCCACTTGTAAGTTTAAACCTCCTTCTTTCCTAGAGCTTTTGCCAAGATGGCCTCAGCTCCTGCCAGCTATGGTAGCACCACCACTAAACCAATGGGGTAAGTGTGCCAGTGAGGTTGGGTCTATGGTAGCACCACCACTAAACCAATGGGGTAAGTGTGCTAGTGAGGTTGGGTCTTTGTCCTCCAAACTTTTAACTGTTCATGTCTTTAAAACACAGTATCTGACACCTCCCAGAAAATTTCATTATGATGCATAATGTCAACATTTTTCTGGCTTCCTGGGTAGTTTTAACTCTCCTTTTAAAATGTAAGAGAATGTCTTTCACATAGTATGAGCCCTTGGTTTCATATGCTTCTTTCTTCTTACAATACCTTTTATTTTTAGAAACTATGTGGCTAAAACTACTTTGAATTGCTATTGATAGCCATAACATAGATTTTTAAAGCTAGTCACTCAACCTAACCATGACAAATTCATTCCTGAGGCTGGGGACTGACACTTCACTCTAGAGCAGTTCTCAGCCCCTTGGGGGTCACATAACCCTTTCACAAGGATCGTATATCATATCCTGTATATCAGATATTTATATTACAAATCATAACTATCAGAATTACAATTATGAAAAGCAATGAAAAAAATATTATGGTTGGGGGTCAGCACAACACGAGGAACTGTATTAAAGGGTCACAGCATTAGGAAGGTTGAGAACCACTCTCCTAGAGATTGCTATAGTGTTTGTGCAGTTTTCCAATTTGCTGAACAAGGTAATTCTGGCTACTCCTTTCTATATCATACACATTTCAAATTCCTAATTTACTTTTAAAGCTAGAAAAAGAGTATGAAGCCTAGAAGAAACAAACTTTGTCTGGTTCAGTGAATCCAGCTGGCCTCCCCTCTGGAGGGTGCTATATAGGGTACCCTGAGCCCTACTGCCCCACTCACTGAGGTGCCTGGCAGAAAGAATGGCTTTAAGAGCCATGTATTCTGTCAAAGGTTACTTCTCTTATTTCTGTTAATAGATGATTTCCATCTTAGTTGCACAAGGGAGAAAGGGCAGGATAAGAGAAAGGAAAATCATTCCTATGATTCTAATAAATAGATATCACAACACCATGTCTTTAAATCATATAGAATACATAGAGCCTAAGGTTCCTTACATATTTTACACTTGAGGATGTTAATAAATGTGCTTTAAGAAAATCTTGGCTAAACTGAAAACTGTTCCTAGGTTTCTTCTATAGTGTAGAAGTATTCTTCTCTTGCAAAGCACCCTTTGATCCATGTATGAGACTTTGAAGCAGAACTATAAACCTAGTATGGCAAATAACTATGGGCATTCTTTGTGTTTGTTTAAAGTTCAGGATTGAGACAGCACTCACTGTGCATTGTGCATAACATTTTCACATGGTAGGTTTTCTGTGTGTGGAGGGGGACAGTACACATGACAGAGTCGGATTCAGCGATGTGATGCAGAAAGATCAGCAGCACTTGACCTGTTGGTAATAGTGACAAGCAATTTTGTGTTATGTGATTCAACTCCAGAAGCAAAGTCTGAGTTACTGTTTTTCATCTGGTGGAAGATTCTCAAGTTTTAATTTACCAAAAACTATGTGTAAGGCTAAACAATTAAGATGTTTATATTGAGGGCATCTCTATAGAGTTTAGTAATAATTTTATTGCTATTTTAGTAAACTGCAGCAATGATATCCATAGAAGTAGAAATACAGCCATTCTGTTTATGAAAAATAAGGTGACAGCACAGTGAGCACCCTGTGGTGTGTAATCAGGCAAACAAAATGGACAGCAGTCAGTACTTATATGGTCTTCTTTGTCTTTCCCCTACCCAGTCTCCTATCTCGAGTCATGAATACAGGGTCACAGTTTGTGATGGAAGGCGTGAAGAACCTGGTATTGAAGCAACAGGTAAGTACACTTTTCAGAAAACATTCTAACTTTGAAATATAGGTGTTGATAGGTTCACTGTCCTGGCAGAGAAACTTCTGGGTGTATTCAAGTAAGAAATATGAAAGAAAAATTAGAACAAGAAAATGAGATGTTTCTGTGTAGTTTATATTTTTTTTAGGATGTGCTTATTTAAACTGTACCGTCTTTACTCTTCAGTATTTGATATCCTCCCGTTTTTGTTTTATCTCTCTCAATTTTTATTTTATTATAACTGGAACATGTTTGCCAAATTAAGATACAGTGTTTCACATCACTAAGGAGATGCAGTGTTTCACATCACTAAGGAGATACAGTGTTTATCAGTACCAAGATACAGTGTTTCACATCACTACAGAGATAACAGTGTTCCACACCACTGCGGAGATACAGTGTTTCACATCACTAAGGAGATACAGTGTTTATCAGTACCAAGATGCAGTGTTTCACATCACTACAGAGATAACAGTGTTCCACACCACTGCGGAGATACAGTGTTTCACACCACTGCGGAGATACAGTGTTCCATATCCCATACAATGTTTCACATCAGTATGGAGATGCAGTGTTGCTGCATCAATACTGCTTAGTAGAGATTTTAAAAGCCATATTAAAAGACATTGAGTTACCCAGATCTGATTGACAAATGTATAGAGATACAGTCTTCAAACTGTTGTCTTTCCCTGAATTTCCTCCACACTTTTTAAAATCTTCTTCATGTTTTCTTGTGATGTTTTATATAATTATTATGTGTTTTGAAATCCTATGGCACTTTGCATAAAATGAGTTTCTAGTTTCAAAGACCCTTCAGATTCATTTGAAGGAATAAATAACAAATGAATACCCTGTGTTGTTAATATAGAACAGTGAAAAATCCTCATTTGCTTTGTTGAATTCAAAGGCCTTCCAAGCTTTCTTCTCAGGTAATGACATCATTCCTGGGTTCTTGGGACCACTCAGCCTCACAATAAGGAAATCTTTTAATGGTATTGTCAGCACCTCATCCTCCTAAATACTCCATCTGCTAATTTTAACCAGTTCACAGTACTGCCCTGCGGCTCCTAAAAATAATCTGTAAGAGGTATCTAAATTGGCTTGATGTTAAGTGCTTTATTATGGCAACACAAAAATTTGTTTCAGAGTTCATGAAATACAAAAATCATCATTTATGACCTTACTTTGCTTTCTATAACATTTCAAACTATTAAGAAAACTGTTTGACATCGGCAATTACTTTTAAAAGTAAAAATTGAGCCTAGCGGTGGTGGCACACACCTTGAATTCTAATGCTCAGGAGGCAGAGGCAGAGGCAGGCAGATCTCTGAGTTCAAGATCTACAGAGTGAGTTCCAGGACACACAGAGAAACACAGTCTTGAAACACACACACACACACACCCAAAAAAATTGAATTTCCATGTGGTTATCCCTGTTTATATAACACTTCTGCCTCGACCGGAACCATGCGTTAACAAGGGGTTGTGTGAATACGGTTTTAAGTGTTAGTTTTTCTGGATGAGTATTCATCCCTGAATACTCCCACCCACATTGTAAATTCCTGGAATTAAGAATTTACTTATGAATCAAAGGGTGTGGACATTTTAGTTACTCCTAATAAATATTGCCAAATTATTCTCCAGTAAAGTCTCTGTTCTAGAAATACACAATAAATTCCTGGAATCCCATTGTGACACTGCACTGTCCTGATACCCAAGTATCGAGGGGCATTGCACTGTGGGGTTCTAGGATAATTCGTGAAGTAAGGGGGACGTCAAAAAAGGCTGCAGGGATATAGATTTACAATACTGTAACTGATGCTGCTTACATCTATAAGCATTGCTTTGGCTTTTTTATGTTTTTATTTTCATTATGGGGGCATGTGTTGAGTTGGCTCTCTCTTTCCACCTTTACCTGGGTTCCAAGAATGGAACTGGGGTCACAAAGCACCTTTATCTGCTTGAGTTTTTTCATTGGCTCTATAAAATTGTTTTGAGTTGTTTTTATCAGAACAAACATTGTAAGCTATAAATAAATTTGGACAAGAATTAAATTGACCAAGAAGTTAAAAAATAATAGAATTAGCAATGTTCAGTTTTCTAGGTCACCAATAGGGCTTTTTGTATTTTGTTTTCTGGGCAGCATGAGTTTTATGCATTCTAACTATCAACCCTCACAAAGTCAGTGGAATGATATTTACAAACTTGAATGAATCGGTGTCAGGATCATTATACAAGAATGTGGTGATGATATAAACACAAAGTTGCAGAATTTAGTAATCTCCACTGACTTTGACTGGTCTTTAAAAAATGAATTAGCAGTAAATAAATTATAAGCAATGGAAATGCACCTTAAAATAGGCTGAAAAGGTAAACCTGATTGCAGCACATGATCTCTCTTCAGAATTATTATTAAGTAAGAAGACTAAAAATTTTATGCAACTGAAAATTTGAACTCTGAATATTGTACAATAACCATCTCATGGTATGAATAGATATCAGAATACTACATTGTATGTCTAAATGTCAAACCTGCTTCAGTAAAGTGAGCAGGGGTGGAAATAAGGTGTTGACAGGGTTCCTTTGAAAACCCAGTTGCATTTGGGAGATGTGCTGAAATATTGGTGGTCTGTCTAGCAGTGACTTTCTGTTAAGGGCTTGTTTCAGCACTTTGGGGGTCACAGGGAATGGATGAAAGCAGGTTTGCATGAGTTTGGAGCCCTCTGGTGAAATTGGGTATGGGGGGATAGATGTGGACCCACATAACCCTATCTTGTTCATTATTGCCATTGATACACTGTGATTGAGAAGGGAAGTCAGTTCATAACATTTTTATGGATTCCTCATCCATAGTAGGGGTATTGGAATTAGTCTGTGAATTTGCTTCTAGCTTATAATCCTAAAAACTGGAAAAGACTGATATTTATCCCCTAGCTCTGTGAGTATCCAGCATCTGCATATATTTCATCCTTACTCTTTGTCTCAACTCCAGCACCCTCACTGGGACAGCAGCAACCCTGCCTCCAATTCTGCTCCCATCGTCAGCCTCGGAGCATCTTCCCACACCCAGAAACACAGAGTTAGAAATGGTCAACCAACTCTAGGAGACTCAGAAAACCTTTTCATCCGTGGCTCTGCATTGTTACTATCAGGGGTTTGATTTTTATGCATATTTTATTTCCTTTTGTTTTTTAAAGGAATTACATCATTAGAGGTTAACATGGGTTTTTATCTAAACCTTTCCAGTGACTAAAACATAAAACCAGTCTTAGGAAATAGATTTCCCCATATATATTTTCTTCTGATAAATTTCTGCTTTGTAAATGATTCCTACTTCATTTAGAAACAGATTTTAGAAATTATGAGTGGGACTCTGCCTCTCAAGTCTATGTCTGTGTTAGCTTTCTGCTTTAAAAAAAAAAAAAAATCTATTGCCAACCAACACAGTAGTCTTTTCTGCCAGGCGTGCTAGCCCAGGCCCTTACCCTAGCACTGGGAGGCAGAAGCAAGTGGAACTCTGTATTTTCCAGGCCACCCAGAAAATTTCCATACATAGCAAGTCCCAGGCCAGACATAGTGAAACCCTTTCTCAAAAACAAAACAAAAATACAGTGTTTTCCATTTTGTTTCTAAACAGCAATGTCTGAGAATACAGAGAAATGTGCTTAGAACGTTTTCACTTAATTAATTTCATCTGTACTTTTTTCAGTGAGGTTAGACACTGTGACAGCTGTTCTTTACACAGATGACTGATGCATTATTCTACTTGCTGTGGTCTGAGTGGCTACAATCCAGTTTTTGTTTGTTTGTTTGTTTTTTGAGACAGAGTCTCCCTGGCTCTCCTGGAACTCACAGAGATCCGCCTTCCTCTAAGTTCCGCGATTAAAGGTGTGCACCACCACACCCAGCCAATCCAGTGTTTGATTCAGTAAAAGTTTGTCCTGGCTTAGCTTCACCTGTCATTTAACACAGCCTGGAGTCTGCAGGAGTCTCAGTTGAGACTGTCTGGGTCAGATTGGTCTGTGGCCATGTCTGTGAGGAACTATCTGATTCATGTGGGAGGGCCAGGCTCACTGTGGATAGTACCGCCCATCTTGGGGCAGGTGGTCTTGGGCTATATGATAACAGAGTGCACCTGTGAGCAAGCCAGCAAGCAGCACTCTCCATGGGTTCTGTCCTCCTCTTGATGAGTTAGGACCTGGAAGTGTAGGCCAAGTAAACCCTCTTTCCCAAGTTGTGTTTGGTCAGAGTGTTTATCCCAGCAACAGGAAACTAGAACAGAGTTGACATACCTTGTGTGAAGAGACTCGGTGTGTAATTAACTTTCCCACTTTGGTCATTGAGACAGGGCTACCACTGTAGCCCAGGCTGGCCACTAACTCATGGTAGTCTTCCTGCTGTAACCTACAGAGTGCTGGTATTACAGGGATGAGCCAAAACACCTGCCTGCTTTTTTAAATTATTAGCTCAAGCTTTCATTTACACAAAGAACAGCTGGGGAGAGTGTCAGGGGGTGACAGATCTCTATTGTTTTCATAAGTACTGTGGCTTCTGTCTTTGAAGATGTGTTTCCTTCCTCATTCTTTACAGCTGAAGACTTCCCTTAATCTATGACCCTCTGTCAATACTGACTGGTTGATGAAGCAGTGGTAGTTAGTTCTTTTCATCGGATGTAAAGACCATGGAAAACATGAGGAAGAATCCTGTGTGAGCTCTTAAACACTTGCTAGGAGAGACTTTTCTCAAGTTATACAAGTTGGCAAACATGTCTTTATTTGTAGCATGGCTATCAAATCCAGAATGAAATTTAATTACACCCTTCCTGATAGTCTCTTATGGTACAAGAAGATTCATCATAAAATACAGCTTAAATGCCCAAATTTCTACTTACTTCCAGAGTTAAAGAGAAACTCCTGATTTGTTACGTACGTTTTTCCTTATTGTTTTCTGCATTGTGTGCCTCAAGCTGTGCGTTCACATTCAGAAAGCTGAGTGCGAGTTGGGTGTGAAGGGAGAGGGAGTAGACAGTCTTCAGCTTTAGAAAACTCTTGGGAAGCCCTTGTTGGATTTCCTTGCCCCGAGGTTGTTTATCGTATTTATTACTACATATGTGTTTGAGTATTGAGCACGCCTCGGCATGTGTAGAGGTCACAAGACTACAAGGATCTCTTCTACAGAATTGTATTCCTCAGTGGGAACTTTGGGTGCTGAGGTTATTTACATCTGTAACATCTAACTATGCACATAAACTTACGATGTGTTTAATTGAAAGGTAAGCATGTTTAACTATATCAAGTGATACATACATATTGGGGCTGGAGAGATGGCTCAGCAGTTAAAAGCACTAACTGCTCTTCCAGAGGACCCATGCTCAATTCCCAGCAACCTACATGGTGGCTCATAACTGTGTAACTCCCGTTTTAGGGGATCTGACACCCTCATACAGACATAAAATACAAATAAATAAATTATTCTAAAAAACTATAGAGTGGTCGAGTTGTCACCCCAGTATTTAACAAAACACTAATGTCTTCCACAGAATCTACCCGTTACTCGAATTTTAGACAATCTCATGGAGATGAAGTCGAATCCTGTAAGTAGCAATTACATTATATAAATTCTTGGATGTATCAAACCAACTGGAAGGTGCTAATCCAGATTGACTCAGTTGTGCTCCTGATTACTACCGAGTATGTGAGAGAAAGAGTCCATATTCTCAGTGGCACCTTTTAGCCATTATCACAGATACATAGAATTAGGGTTTTCTTGGCTGCTACAACCATTCTGACTAGGTGTCGTGTGAATTAAATATTTACTAAATGTTACATGTTTTAATGTTAATACTTCCTAAAGAACACATTTCTATTAGTGAAAAAGAACCAGTGACCATCAGTTTGTATAATGTAAAGAGAAACAGACCAATTTAAGGAAATTAAATTAGGAGAGAAATACATAGTAAAACTTGTATTTCACATGGCACTAAATTCCTTTGGGCCAAACAAGTAAATCAAAACCAATGGTTGGCTGAATAAACAATAGTTAGCCTTTGCCTGACAAATAGTTGTCCAGACTATCTGTCCATTGGCCGCTCACAGAGGTGGCTGTGAAAGCCCCAGCGTGCTCCAGCAGTGGCAGCCAAGGAGGTGGTTTTCACAGGAGTCAGTGCAGAACGGCATCATATCGTCACAACCCTTATTGGAGGCCAATCTGCTGT
This sequence comes from Onychomys torridus, assembly GCF_903995425.1. NCBI lineage: Eukaryota > Metazoa > Chordata > Mammalia > Rodentia > Cricetidae > Onychomys > Onychomys torridus. Next base: position 20,368,096 of record NC_050456.1, read on the forward strand.
GGACTTGGCAGGAAGGCTGAGGATTTCAGACCTGAAAAATAAAAGGAAAACAGAATATTGAGACCAGTGTGACTCTTCTAGTAATTGTTAAAACATGGTTATGGAAATTAGCAAAAACAATTTTTAAATTCACTCATGTGGAAACTAAAACACCAGAAAATGTGCAGCTGCTATTATGAAAGTTTTGGAGAAATTATATGCTATGATAAACAAATCTGTATAGAAGGAAATGATAGACAGTGCAGGTGTAATTGACTGTCATAGTCTCCTGGACTAAGAGGCCCTTAAGAAGAGGTGTGCATTTATGACCAGTTGTCTTAGAAAATACTCCATCGTGGGCAGTATACATCTGAGAGATGTCCCAAGCATAATAAAGGTCAGATTACAAATGAATGCAAAAATCCAGATGACAAAGACATACAGGGTTAAGGCCACTCAGGGCGATTTGATGTTCTGTGTAGACCAGTAACTCTAATAGCAGGTCCATGTACGTGTGTGCCAGGAACCACTCAGCGAACTGACCGTATAACATTCGATCCTCAGTTAACCCACCTGAGAAAAGTGCTGTTTTTATTATTCTCATTCATAGATAAGGAAACACCATGAGGTCAGTTTAGTTGCTAGGGTCACACAGCTGATCGATAGCCATTTGGGGGTTTTCTGAGGGCAGAAGTTCTACCCTTATGCTGTCTGTGTTGGTTAGAGTGGGAACCATGTGCCTTCACAGACTCACAGAACTGTAGAAATCATTGCAGGTCATTTAACAGAGGAGACAGGTGCCCAGGAGCCTGGTGGCTGCTGCATGCTGCAGAGTTGAAGCCAAGCCTGCTCCCGCTGCTCCTCCCTCCCGCTGCTCCTCCCTCCTGCTCCTCCTGCTGCTCCTGCTTGCAGCCATTCCTCCCTCCCACGTGCTGTATTATAAGCATGTGGATAACTAAATTTGAGTGACTCTCAGCCAGATGTTTCTCTGAGCCCTACAAGTTTGTTTATCAATACTATTGAGTTTATAATTAAAAGCATTATAATTGCAGGCTGACCCTTTATTAATTAGAAGGGATTTTTTCTGTTTTGAAAGCATTTTATCATCGATGCATCTGCTATGTAAGGTGGCTGTCTGCGCTCCTGTTCCTTCCTGTTCGTAGATGAGCAAGGTGATTTGGAGACACTGAGGAAATCAGCAAAATGAGTCAGTTAGACCTGGCAGGCAATAGTGAATGAAGGACTGTAACATCTCACCTCAGATGCTTTAAAAGACTGGAGCCGGACTGGGCATGTAGCTCAGCGGCAGAGTGCTTGCTAGCATGGACAGGCCCTGGGTTCATCTCCAAGACCACATGAGCCTACACAGTGGCAGGTGTCTGTACTTCCAGCACTTGGAAGGTAGGAGCAGGCGAATTTCTAGTTTGAGGTCATCTTTGCAAACATAGTTGGGGGCCAGGCTAGGCTATATAAGATGCCCTCCCATTCTACATTTTATTTTGTATGTTCACACACGTGCAATGGCACATATGTATTGTGGAGGCTCTCTCCTTCCAGCAGATGCATCCTGGGGATCAAATGCAGGTCATTAAGCTTAGCAGCAAGTGTGACTTGCTGGTCCCTAATTAAGTGTTCTCCTTTGTGTTAATTAAGGTATGATCTCAGAGAGGCTTCCTCTTGTCTAGGAAGTCCAGCTGGGAGGGGTTTCCCAGGGAAGTGTTGGAGGATTCTGGCTACCCTGGGGTGCTGTGTTGATTTAGAGTACTGACCACCAGGTACAGGACTGAGTATTGGCAGCAGGTGTACTGGCATAGTCGTTTACCAGGTTTGGGGGCAGGGCCTGAATTGTCCGGTTGGTTCTGCTATGGCAGTTTAAAGACAGAGATCAGGAAGTATTTATATCATGGAATAGCAGAGCTGTACTTCTCAATTCCTTAATAGCAAGACACTTCCAATTTAGTGTAAAGTTCTGCAACCTGTGGAGTCAGAGAAACTTGAAAAGCTAAAGGAGTGTGGGTGACTCAGTCTGAGGCGAATCTCACCTGGACTAAATTGAGGCTTTTTCCAGTTTTTATTGATCCTATTTTATGTTAACATTCACGTATATGTCTATAGAAATCTAATGCATTAGATGGTGAAATGTTGGCTACATAGACAGTTGATATCCACTATTATCTAAATTTTTAATTCTAAATTCTAAAATTGATCTGGTTCCAAAACTTGCATATAAAAGACTCAGCCTCTTGTATGTGTTCTGTATACTCAGTAAAGTTATGGACACAGAAAGACAAATTCATAAACAAAAACCTTGGACATTAAAATTGCACAGGTAGGTGGTTCACATCCTAGAGTTCCTGTTTTTATTATTAAATATACTACCTTAGAAAAGTCACATGATCGCCTGTTTTCCTAGCTTTCCCCTCTAAAACTGTGGGATAATAATAGGAACTACAATCAATTGAGGATTAGTGCATGGTTTCGTGTAATGCACTGAAATATAGCTTATTAACACATAGTAATGTCTGATTACAGATTAGAGACAGTCATTACACATTCTGTGAAACTGGAAGATTTGTTACAATAAAGTACTGTGCCAAACTCTGACCTTCTAAACAGAAATTTCATGGTTATGGCAATGTGTTTTATTTTTGTTTTTAATAGGAAACAGATGATTATAGATACTTTGATCCCAAAATGTTGCGGAGCAATGACAGGTAAGGAGGAGCTTTTCTCTTGGGGGGGGGAGGGGTGTCTGTGGTCGGTTCCCTCGGGGAATGGAATAATGCTGTGCTGTGAGACAGCCTGCTTTCACTAAATTCTAACTGTGGGAGACCAGTTAAAGAGTGTGTGCTCTAATCTCATTCAGAGCTAATCACTGGTAATTCTGATTAGTATCCTGTTATTTTCCCTTAGTGTATACAGAGAAATAAATTTAGCTGTTTACTATTTATGAAATGATGTTATCCTAAACAGAGTGGGGGACTTAGAAAAAGTATTTTTAAATGAATATGGACTAAATGAGAAGAAAATAACTGTGTTGGAAACAGTTATTTAAGGTGGTGTTTGGTATGGCTGTGAAATCCATGTCCATGAGAAACATTTCTGTACAAGTATTTTATAGCAACAAAACCACTCACTATAGTTTCTGGGTTTTATGAAAGACACAGTATGGTAATTTATGTTGGTTATGTTACTTTTCAAGAGTTAGTTCAAGGTAGTATGAAAAATAACCTCAAAGACAGATAACATAAAAGGAAATAACTGGATGTCCCTAGCACTAAAACTCTGGGAGCAAGTTTCTTGCCTGTTCCTGATGTTGGAAGCTTCAGTACTTTGTATTTGCCCTTGTTCCAAGCATTCACATCTTTGTGGGTTGTCAGGACCAATGATCTAGCTGCTAGATTATTAGGTAATTCAAGTGTTGGTCTCTTTCCTGAACTTAGCATAAGTGCTCTTACATAAGAACTGCTAATAATAACTGTCAATGGCAAGAGAGAAATCTGACAGCAAATTATAGAACAGAGGAATGGGGTCTGACCACCAGCGGGACACACAGGGTTTTCTTTCAGGAGTGATAAGAATGTTAGACTGGAGAGTGATGTTTGTACATATACTAAAACGCATGAGCTTTGCTTCAAAACAGGCCTGCCCTAGGAATCCTTGTGCTTGGCTAAGCAGGAGCCACAGAAGCTGAGGAGTGTTTCATCCGAAATGTAGCAAGTGATAATGAGAAGGAATGTTGCATTGCTAAAACAAGCAGGCTCACAGTGTTCTTTTTGCAGCCCTTCCCTGAGCTAGCCTATCCCAAACCATGGTTATTAATAACTTGTGGTAAAGCGCTACTTAAGTCTCCTGTCTACCTCAGAGGAACTGTTGAGAATTAGACCAGGTGGCCATCTCGCCATCTCTATGCAGCATGGACTGTTTAAACAGGCTGTGGACGCAAGAAAATATGGCAGAGATGGCTCAACTAAACAGTCCACATCGAGGAGGTGTAAACTCTCCTTACCACACTAGACACTCCTGTGAATAGAGATCTGACATGTGAACACTTGGAAAGATGTTGAGTGAGGGTTTCTTAGGTGCCAATGAAGTGTTTTTTACAATCTGTGATGTGTGATAAGTAAGAAGCTAGAGCAGAGTGTACATGTCTCCTCCTGTTTCCCTTCCATCCTGAGGACGAGGCCCACAGCCGTGTGCTTGTTAGAGTGTGGTGAAAATGTAACTCGTGACCTGCTTTATTGCTTCACCTGTTCCCAGCTTCCTTCCCTCCATGTAGAGGTTATTGATCAGCCTTCTAGAATACATCAAAGTGGTCAGTAGGCCATCCCATTCCCTTTTAGACATTGAGATATCTACCTTCTAGCTCCTTCCTCTACAAAACTGAAGAACCCCTGCTTCCCAAGAAGGTGGACCTGGAGTGCCTTCTTAATGCTGCGCCCAAGTGCATATGAACATGTTTTTCCCATCCCCGTCTTACCTGACATAGAAGCCAGCGATGAAATTTTCAGTGCCGTTTCTCTTTATTGCAGCTCAGTTCCTAGGAACAAAAATCCATTCCAAGAGGTAAGTCTTACATAAAATTTCTCTGCTCCTAGAAAGATAATTTAACAGTAGTCCTGAGGCAGAACAAGTTTGTCGTAAGCGTAGCTTGCTTGTGATCAGTGAACAGCCATTGAGGTAAATTCAACCCTGCACACCCAAGAGACTACCTTCAAGTCCTCAGCACCCATATTGCTCTGGCTTTCTTCAGCCCAGGAATGACAAAATAGCAGAAAGGGGTCTTTTGGATGGCAATGGGGATTTTACATGTGGGATTTCAGCGTTTGTGAAGATGTAACCATATATTCATTCAAATACACATCTCATCTTGAGTGACATGTTGAAGTTGCATATTGGGTTTTCCAGTGTTCCTGACTATAGCAAATAGTAAAAATTGAGAACTGCTCTTCAGTGAAAGCTCTGCACTCATTTGCTCTTACTTGATTGGATAATGCAATTAGACTCTGACAGAGCGCTGGGTTTACGAGTGGAGCCTTCCATATTCTGGTCTCAGTCTCGGGACAGGCCCCGGACTAAAGCCATGCTGTTTGAAAAGTAAAATGCTTTTGACTGTTTCCACCTCTTCTCTCCGTTTGCATTTTAGGCCATTGTCTTTGTGGTAGGAGGAGGCAACTACATTGAGTATCAGAATCTTGTTGACTACGTCAAGGTACAGTTGGGTGGTCTCACTCTGTCACTTGGTGGTGTCCTTTTCATTGTCCAGCACCTATCCTGACCTCTGCACAGCTACTTTCCAAGAGGTGGTTTTTAAGTTCTGTGTGTGAGCAAGTCACAGTGGCCCAGGCCTGGAATCCAGGAGGATCACTTGAGCCCAGGAGTCTGGGGCTAGTCAAGGCCACATAGCAAGATCCCATCTCTTACAACAATAATAAAAATTAAAATGCTGTATACAGAGAAAATTGCTGATTTGATTGTTTTTCTATCATACTCATTTTTCTACTGAAATTGTACGGACTAGAAAATAATATGTCATGTTGATATTTAGTATTTGGATGCCCTCTTGTTAGGCTTTACCTGTGTAGAGATCTTAAGCTCCTCTTCCAAGTATTGTCTCCCTTGAGATAATTTATAGAACTCATTTACCTGACTAATACATGCTTTACATTTCAATCGAATTACCTTAAATCAGCCACATACTTCTAAAAAGCATTTAAGGTAGTGAATTAGAAATGATGGAATCCTACTTCAAGCCATGAGTGACAGAAAATTAAAAATACATGAAGCAGGAAGCCTAATTTGAAAACAAAAAAAAGACACTATAGGCTGGAGAGTTAGCTATTGTTATATAATAAAATGACATTGTATAATTAATTACTCTGTTATTGTTGAGGTTTGATTGGTCATTCTTTATGTCCTCATTACATATGGCATTAATGGAAGTTATGGTATAACCGGGAACACATAACTCCCAAGAATCTCAATGGATAGAATGTCTTCAATTATGCACACTAATGTATTTTTAAGAATCAGTGGCAGGGGTCCCTAGTCTTGTACAAGAAAGGACTTTATTTTACATGCACACATATGTGCAGGCTCAAGGACAGGTTTGTACTGGAATATTTGGTAAGCTAATTTTTTTTTTTAAATCACCTGGTTCATTAGCTAATGCAGATGATTAGTATTTGCTACTCACTGTCTTCCTGCTATGTAGATATTATGAAAGACTTAAGAACATGGAGCTGCATCACTTGAGAAGGCTGAGCCCAGCGGGGCAGAGGGGAGGGAGGTAGAGCAGGCAATCAGTTGGCCTGCTGCAGCCCTGTCCAGACCCGAAGTGGTAGGATCCAAATGCTGTGCTAGGATCCAAACAGATCAGGCAGCCCACATGTAGATTTTTGTCTACATGACCAGAAAGAAATAAGTGCCTTCCACATGAATAAGACCAGGGTTCTTCCTAATCAAGCACATGTGGAGTATTTCTTGGTGAATGAGATGTGGGATGATATGTTGACCAATTGTCTGCCCTCTTATTGGTGGCTCTTGCAGGTTTATTCTGTATGGCATCAAGAACCCAGTCATATGACCATCCCTCCGCTTTTTAATGTAACTAAGCTGCTGCTCTTGTTCTATTTGTTCCCAGAGATGGGCCAACTAGGACTGGGGTGTGCTTGTGTTTCATTTTTATTTATTTTTATGGGTGTGGGTATGTTTGCCTGCATGTATGTCTATGCACCACACTTGTACAGTGCCTGCAGAGGCCAAAACAAAGCAACATAGCCCCTGGCACTGGAGTTACAGACAGTCGTGAGCTGCTAAATGGTGCTGGGAACCAAACCCAGGTCCTCGGCAAGAGCAGCAAGCACTCTTAACTACTGCTCCATTTCTCTGGTCCCAAGGCCTGGGCTTCTGGTTGGTTGATTGGATGGTTGGTTTTTGTTAATTTATTTGCTTTAAAATGGGGCCTCACACTGTAGCTCAAGCTGACCTAGAACTCAAGGCTGTCCTCCTGGCTCAGCCTCACAAGTGCTCTGCTTACAGCCTGCCACCACACCCTGCTTTTAAGGCATTGATTGAGCCAGTGTTTATTCGGTTTACACATCACAGGAAAATTACTTCCTCTTGTGGCATGAAACCACCATCTTGTTTCTTGATGGATTAGCAAATTAATTTGATAGAAATTTTGCACATTGTAAACTCAGCTTGGTGATGATATTACTTAAAGAATACGGGCATTAAGAACCTCACCATGTGGTTGTGAAGCCTACAATCCCAGCTCTCAGGAGGCTCAGCCAGAAGGGTAGAGCTGAAATAACAAGATCCTGTCTCAAAAGAAAAATAAATAAATAATGAAATATTTGCCTGAATTCTCTAGTAGAGAAATTTTGTGTTTGCTTCCTAATATTCTGTCAACTTCAGAAATAATATTCAGTGTTACTGAATGGGCTGCATTAACAATACTGTATTACACAGTGTGTAGAATGGGCTGCATTAACAATACTGTACTACACAGTGGGACTGAAAATACAAGCCCACATCATCTTACTTTCAACATCAGAATTCTCTTAGTATTTTCTTCAGAGAGCACAGACCATACCTTGAAATGGTGTTCAATAAGATTGTATAGACAGCTGGTGGTCCTGTGAAAGATAACAATATCAGCATGCCATAATATACTGCTTTTGAAGGGAGAAAAAGCATGCTTGTGCCCATTTCACCACTTTGTTCCTGTGTGTTTAGGCAGTTAGGGGACACACACACGCACACGCACACGGACACACAGACACATACTTTAAATCTAACACCACCACTGGACAAAAGACTTTCAAGAATAGCCCTCTCAGCCGGGCGGGGTGGCACACGCCTTTAATCCCAGCACTCGGGAGGCAGAGCCAAGTGGATCTCTGAGTTCGAGGCCAGCCTGGTCTACAGAGTGAGATCAGGACAGGCACCAAAACTACACGGAGAAACCCTGTCTTGAAAAAAACAACAACAAAAAAAAAAAAGAAAAAGAAAAAAAGAAAGAATAGCCGTCTCCCCAGAGCACCCAGCAGGCTCTTTTCCTGAGAATGCGTGTACTCTCTCTTGTTCACGGTTCCATCTGAATTCTGTGTCTGCTTTTTACAGGCAAAGCAAGGCAAGCATATGTTATATGGCTGCAGTGAGCTCTTTAATGCTGCCCAGTTCATAAAGCAGGTACCGTGTGCCTTTTTAGCTTATTTCTTTAACAATACCCCAGTTGATGTTGGGTCTCTCCCCTTTGAAGTCTGTCACTTACTCAACTGAATTTAAATCAGCTTAAAACCTCCTCAAGCTGTAGGTTTCGCCATGGATAAAAAGACAATTCTGGTAAGTAACATTTAAAAAGGTTAATAATCCCAACTCTTTTGAAGGATCCAGTAGGCCAGATTGAATTTAGCATTTCCTATATGTTGTCCAGATGTCTGGCATTGTCAGACACATCGTTTTTGGGCCTCAGAATTCCTTTGTTGATCAACAATATATGCTCAGTTGATATAATTATGTTCACTTTGAAAGTTAATGGCAGCTCTAGCTGAGAGTGCTCTAGTCCTTTGAACATCATTCCCACTAATGTTCTCAGGAATTATATTGATTTTAGCTTTAATTGGTATGCCCATAGCCTGATCAATAATGTCTAAATATCAGCTTTTAGGGGTATAGGTAAAGGAGATGCAGCTTCCCACTATCACCCTAAGCCCCCTGGAGTTTCCCTACGATTTTAGAGATGAACTCAGGCCAAGTCAGGACTCATGACTTTGATGATGAATAGAACTTGAGGACTAAGGAGTTTGTAAGCAAGAGTTGGAGATTCTGTGACAGATATTTACAGCAGGGAAGCATGGGGTCAGGCAAAGAAGTGTTCATTCCCCTGGGAATGTGGCGTGTCAGAGATGAGCCGCAGAGAGTCACAGAGCAAGGTGTGGCATTTTTTCCTAACAACGTACGCTATTCTCTGAGAATTTCATGCATGTCTGCATGCACTTTGGTCATGTCCAACAGTAGCCTTACCCTTGTGGCTTTCACATTTTTAACCTTAGTGGAAATTTTCCAACACACAGAAAGTTGAAGAGAATTTGCAGTGTAGGTAACCAAGGAGGCTTAGTCGGGTTATCTCTTCAGCGAACCAGCTGTTGACATGTTAGTTCTCAATTCTGTCTCTTGTCTCACGGGTTTTTACTCTGGAATGTTTTGTTTTCATTGCTTTAATTTTGTTCTTCTCATGGCCTCCTAAACCGGAAGTCTAAGTTCAGTTCTAATCTAAAACTCAGTATTTAAACTGTGAGGTTTAAATGCCTGCACCTGGGTCAGCTTCATTCAGTAAACGTGTCTGGGCTTTTATTAAGTTTGAAATATTCTGTAATTTACCTTGTGATTTCTTTTGTAGCCCAAATATTGTAGGTCTGTTATTTAAACATCCTGATGTTTCTATAATGTTTCTATATGTATCCGTTCCCTTGTAGTCATAGAACACACTCACCTGTTTTAATGGTCCTTTTATAGCCCCACATATGGTCTGCCATGCTGTTTTCCACATGTACCGTTAAAAGAATGAGCTTGGACAGGGTAGCACTGCTCTGGTTCTGTGCTGTTGGGTTGTTTTTCCCTGTCCTCCTCTATCCTGTGGTGAGAGATACTCAGATTGCTAACTAGTTGCTGAATGTGGTAGCCCACACCTATTATGCCAGCCCTCCAGAGCAGGAGAGTTTGAGGTGTAATGGGATCCTGTCTCCAAAAAAAAAAAAATGCTAATTAGAATTATTGAATTCTTTCTCCTTTTAGCTCTATCAATTGCTGGATCAGGTTTTGTTTTGTTTTTGTTTTTGAGACAGGGTCTGATGTAGCCCAGGTTGGCCTTAGACTCAGTTTTCTTTCTCCTCTTCTTTTGGGACTCTGTTTACAACTCTGGTCCCAGAATTAGAACAGTGCTAGAAAATTCCTGTTGCCTAGTGATGCTGGTGTGAGCTGTACTGCTAGCCACAGAGAAGTGGAGTGCGTACAGTTTGCCTGAGAGTTAGTAACAATAGTAAATGTTCAACTCAAGTGCAGCTCAAGCAGTGAATGTTTTACAAGTCTGCAGCTAATCTCCTGAGCACTCATGCACTGGGCCCTGTAGTTAGATTTTTCCTGCCTGGCCCACAGTCAGGACAAATCTCTCTCACCCGGCAGGCCCATAGATGCTCAGACTCAACCAAGTAAACACACAGAAACTTACATTGCTTACAAACTGTATGGCCGTGGCAGGCTTCTTGTTATCTACTTTTTCTATCTTAAATTAACCCATTTCTGTTAGTCTATATTTTGCCACATGGCTTGTGGCTTACCAGTGTCTTTACATGTTGCTTCTCCTGGCCACAGCTGGCAGTGTCTCCCCCACCAGCCTTCCTGTTCCCAGCCTTCTCTTCCTTGTCCCGCCTACCCTATCCTTCCTGCCTGGCTACTGGCCAATCAGCACTTTATACAGAGTGATATCCACAGCAGGGCCCCTGGCCTCCAGTCCTGTGAGCTCCATGCGTGGTGAATGCCCCATAAAGATCAACCACTTGTAATCTTGTTTGTGTGGATACAGGCATACAACTATAATTCAGTGTAAAGATTAGTGTAAAGGTTACTTTGGCGTTTGTGCGCTTGGGAGGCCAGAGGCTAGCATCAGTGTCTTCTCCTTAACTCTCACCTAGTGCTTTTGGGCCACGCTCTTTGGTTCAGCCCAGCAGTCGCTGATGCACTGGACTGGCTGATCAGTGAGACGCCTTAGTGTTGAGAGGATTGATGCCACCACCCTCAGCTCTTCTAGTATGCTGAGGATCTGAACTTGGGTCCTGATGTTTGCACAGTGAGCACCTCACTGACGGAGCTGTCTCACCAGCCTCACTTCTTACCTTTTATACTGTGTCTTTACAGTGCTTAGGCGTTGTTATAACTGCAGACAGTATAGAGCAACCTACTAACTGGATTTACAGTCTTGGAGCAATATTATTTCATTTATAATGTAGGTGTGGAGTAGGCTTAGACCATGTAGGTTTCTCTGAGTACACGCTGGGGTTTTCTTGATGCTGAAATCACCTTACTGTTGGATTTCACAGTGTATCTGGTCATTAAGTGAGTACGTGTTGTATATGTTGGCCCAAAAATTGCTAAGGATTCTGTTTCTCAGAGTGAACCATTTGTTTTCTCTCTCCCCATTTTAATAAATCTATCTTCCATTTCTATTCTCTTTAAATAAAGTAGTTAGCAGTTCCAGAATTCCCATTTGAATTTTTTCTTCTTTTTTAGTTCTTCTCTGCTAATATTTTTTTTTCATTCTTTGTGAGCATATTTTCTTTTACTTCACCAATGGTAATTATTGATGCTTTTTGGTTTTTTGTTTTGGTTTTTGGTTTGTTGTTGTTTGTTTGTTTTTTGTTTTGTTTTGTTTTTTGATGTTTGTTTTTTTTTCAAGACAGTGTTTCTCTGTGGTTTTTTTATGCCTGTCCTGGAACTCACTCTGTAACCCAGGCTGGCCTTGAATTCAGAGATCCACCTGGCTCTGCCTCCCGAGTGCTGGGATTAAAAGTGTGAGCCACCACTGCCTGGCTAATTATTGATGCATTTAAGAACCTTGTTAGGGCTGGGGATTTAGCTCAGTGGTAGAGCACTTGCTAGGCCCTGGGTTCGGTCCTCAGCTCCGAGAAAGAAAGAAAAAAAAAGAACCTTGTTAATTGAAAATTGTGGGTTGTTAGAACATGTTGAATTTTCCTGTTATTTCTTAATTGCCTTGCTTCCTGAGCATCATAGATTTGTGTTTTGATGAATGAATGCCATTTCTCTAAAGAGTCCAGACTTAGGGATTTGTTAAGCAGTTATTTGGTTGGACTCAAACTTGACATCATTTTCCCCTTTCACTTTCTCTTTCCTCCTTTATCCCTCCCGTGTATCCCAACCCCACCTCTTCGCTCTTTCTCAGACTCATGGCCTTTGACCTGTTGTTGCGCCGTACATACATACATATATACATACATACATACATACATACATACATACATACATACATACATACTCATTCTCATGCTCTCTCTCCTAATGGTTCAGTCCATATGATGTTACTTTATGATTTCAGGGCTCAATGAGATTTCCTCCATAAACTGTTTTTCAGTAGCAGCTCAAATCTCAGTCTCTCATTCAGGAGAAATTGATGGTTTATGGTAGATTCAGGAAAAGTGTACATCCACACTGTTCGTGTGCACACACATTGCTCTCTCAGGTTCGTGTGCACACACACTGCTCTCTCTGGTTCGTGTGCACACACACTGCTCTCTCTGGTTCGTGTGCACACACACTGCTCTCTTAGGTTTGTGCACACACCGCTCTCAGGTTCGTGTGCACACACATTGCTCTCTCTGGTTCGTGTGCACACACACTGCTCTCTCTGGTTCGTGTGCACACACACTGCTCTCTCTGGTTCGTGTGCACACACACTGCTCTCTCTGGTTCGTGTGCACACACACTGCTCTCTTAGGTTTGTGCACACACCGCTCTCAGGTTCGTGTGCATACACACCGCTCTCTCAGGTTCGTGTGCACACACATTGCTCTCTCAGGTTCGTGTGCACACACACTGCTCTCTCTGGTTCGTGTGCACACACACTGCTCTCTCTGGTTCGTGTGCACACACACTGCTCTCTCAGGTTCGTGTGCACACACAGCTCTCTCTGGTTCGTGTGCACACACACTGCTCTCTTAGGTTTGTGCACACACCGCTCTCTCAGGTTCGTGTGAACACACACTGCTCTCTCAGGTTCGTGTGCGTACACACTGCTCTCTCTGGTTCGTGTGCACACACACTGCTCTCTTCTGGTTCGTGTGCACACACACTGCTCTCTCTGGTTCGTGTGCACCACACACTGCTCTCTTCTGGTTCGTGTGCACACACACTGCTCTCTCTGGTTCGTGTGCACACACACTGCTCTCTAGGTTTGTGCACACTTCCGCTCTCTCAGTTCGTGGTGAACACACACTGCTCTCTCAGGTTCGTGTGCGACACTGCTCTCTTTCGTGTGCACACACACTGCTCTCTTCGGTTTGTGAACCGCTTTCGTGTGCACACACACTGCTCTCTCAGGTTCGTGTGCACACACACTGCTCTCTGGTTCATGTGCACACACACTGCTCTCTCAGGTTTGTGTGCGCACACACTGCTCTCTCAGGTTCGTGTGTGCGCACACACTGCTACCTCAGGTTCGTGTGTGCGCACACACTGCTCTCTCTGGTTCATGTGCATACACACTGCTCTCTCTGGTTCCTGTGCACACACACTGCTCTCTCAGGTTTCATCCACACTTGTTGCCCTCCACCTTGCTCAGACGGAGTCTTCAGGCAGGATACTCAGTTGCAGGATTTGTCAGAGAGGTCTGCCTGCCTTGTGTAGCACCAGCTATGGCCTGTTTTCAAACCAAGAGCCACAAAACCAGGGAGTCACCTGATGTTTCCCTCCTCAGCTTAAGTCACCTGTAGAACCTTCTCATCTTAAGATGTTCTCCACGGCCTCTGGGAGTTGACCCCTGTGGATTTGCTAACGACTTGACACTGTTGCCTGTGGGAAGTTGCTGGAGTAGGAGCTTATCTGCCTTCTCAGACCAAAAGTGGGTCTGTGTGCTGCCTCTAGTGGCCGTTTAGGAATAGGAAAGTGTTAGCACTGACGCTTCTCTTTATAGTTTCATACTGAGTTTAATATCAATCACTTGTAATGTTTACATCTCTGTGCCATGACGGTAAAACATTCGGAAAGCATATATTAAATTATGTTGTTGAAACTTACTGTTCTAGAAATATGTAGTAAGTAGGAAACCTAAGTTTTTGTAATTCAAAAATGGAAAATTATATGTATAATTTTTTTCTTCTTTGATTTTAGCTGTCACAACTTGGACAAAAATAACACAGAAGAACCGTCATGGGGTAATCAGTTTGGATAGACGTAAAAGGAGCCAGGTGTGCCCTTCTCCATAGCCATGCCCTAACAGTGCAACCTGTCAGAATCATTAATTTTTAAATAAATTCTATATACTTCAGATACTGTATACTGATTAAAATAATAAACCATTTCAGAAGTAACTTGGCTTGTTCTTGTTTGAACACGTACATGGAAACAAGGAAAGCCCTATGGACAGATCCTAAAATAAGGGAGGGTATCAGTTGAAGTTGATGTTGTCACACACTCCAGTGTTACTTGAGGAGCCCCTACTTACATTTTCACTATAACACTGTCCTCTCGGGTGGTTTCCCACATTGCTTCTGGATTTCTAGGTGGAAGTGTTAAAACCACTTTAATATATCTTCTTCCTCTGGCACACCTATTCACATTGTCAGTAGAGACTGCTGTGTATAGAGTGTAGATAGGGCAGCGTGATTTGCGATGGACAGATCCAAAACATCCATTCCTAGGAGTTCGGAGTAGGGAGTAGATATGTGCAGCACCAGCAGAGAACAAGGATCACTCTTCACTGTCACTCACTTTAAATCAGGGCACTGAGGTTTGATTGTACCAATAGTCACTGTCTGGAGTAAGACCTATGTAAGGAAACACCCATTTCAGGAGGTAAAGGCACAGCAGAAATCTCTGCAGAACAGGCACAAAATTTGAAAGTATGTGTTAATAAACTTTCTGGACTCAATTACTGAATAAGAAATTCTTCATTGCACCTGAAAGACATTTTAAAATGCTGATCTTGCCATGAAGTCATTGGATAAATGAATCATTTGCAGCCTTTTCATATCACCACTTACCTTAGGAACTAGTAACTAACTAGTAACTAATAGTTCAAAAGACCGTTAGAAATTAGAGGCATAACTTCCAACTCATTATGAGAAAACTTTGAAGTGAATGGCTGCAGAACACAATGCACTGTTACAAGTAAAAAGCTCAAGTCATCTTAATAGTTCAGAAGCACAGTTAAATTGAGCAGGAAACTGGCTGATAATGTCCATCATGAATTAGAGAAATAAAAATTTTAATGACAAAAAAAGGACCAGAGAGATGCCTTAGCGGATGAGGTACCCACTGCCAAACCTGATGGTCTGAATTAGATCTAAGGAGCCACATAGTGAAGGAGAGAACTGATTTCCAAAGCTCTCTTCTGACCCCCATGTACACACACAACACATTTTTTAATGTAAAAATGTTTGAATATGGAAAAAAGGAAGTGCTAAGACAAAATCAGTGACTGCGTGCTGTGTGCCAAATTCTGTCCCCTCAGAACTCCACAGTGAGACTAAGATAGGGCCCTTAGAGGGGTATAATAATTGTGTTTAAATTAACTCAAAAGAATGAGACACTGTATAATTTTTAAAAATCAGATACTGATCCTCTAGGGCCGGTATAACAGGAAACACCATCTCTCCTTCATCCACAGTGAGGCTTCACCAGAGGCCAGCCCCAGTGACACTTTGGTCTTGAAATGTAAGAAAATATTAGAACAACCAAGTTTGCTATTTTGTGAAGGCAAACTGAGCTGGCTGATGCAGAAAAGCACAAACTTATGGCAAAACCGATGAGACTAATGTGAGAAGACACAAAACCAGGGTAAGAAGAGGCACCAGTCCTAGGACCACAGATGCCACGGAAGTACGGGGAAGCCTGTGCTCTATGCCTCCAACTCTATTCAGCATAGATCATTTTTAAACTGAACAGAACACATGCAACAGCTGCCTTTAAGATACTGGAAATTAACAAATCTTGTCGACCCTGCAGAGGGAAAATAGGGAGATTTAGGAGATTGCCCCACTTCCGTGTCAGAGGACAGCATAGCTAGAAATCATTAGTCTTTGAGGCCATTCTAGGAGTCAAGAGAAACAGGGGTGGCCATACCACTCATAGAGAGAAGAGCTGCACAACTCGGCTTCAGCAGAAGCACCTCTTACTCAACAGAGGACTTTGTCTATCAGGGAAGAAGGCATTCGACTTCACACATACACACACAGCAGTGCTGGGAACTGAACTTGAGTCCTCGGCAAGAACAGTGCACTCCTGGCTGAGCCATCTATCTCTCAAGCCTACATAAACATTTTTCAAGAATATTTTCTAAAATATACCACATTCTGGGACTTTCAGTATGTTCTTTTTTATTTATTGAAATTTTAAAATAACTAGAAATCTAAAGCAATTTTTACACATTAGTGGCCCAGAAAACAGGCCCAGACAAGGATCAGAGTCAGTTTAGAGACTTGATCAGCACCTGTGGGAGAAGGGTGGGTGCAAGAGGAAGGTAGGTGGCCATCTGAGGCACAGCAGACACACAAGAAACTTCCAAATTAAGTTGAAGCTTGACCTTTTCCCACAAGTAGTCACTAACACGGTGTTCGATTGCTTTTGGCTTGGGGTGGTTCCCTGAAGGAAAATTGGCCAGTGTTATACTGCAGAAGTTGTGGTCCAACATGCATGAAGTGGGGAGGGAAAGGAATCCCCTGGAAGTGGGTGAAGTTACAGAGAGCATGACATCAGCATCATCTCCCTTGTCTACACCAAAGCCACATCATGTCCTACCTAAAGCAAGTAAAGCAGGACTTCCAGAGAAAATGATTGGAGACTTGCCAATCAAAGAGTTCAGCTACTGAGGAGCTACACCATACCCCCATCTCCTCAGTAATGGAGAAGTTAACATAGCTAACGTTTGCTCAGAAAATCTTTATGAGGTAAAAACTACACCAAAGGTATAGGGTATAGCCATTTCAAAATAAGTTGGAAGGAAGTAGCTTTACCAATAAGTGTATAACATATTTTCAAACCTGCAACCACCTACAGGTAGGTCCCTTCTGCACACTTCCAACCGCCCACTTGGTACCCAGACTTCTCACATCCTCTTCCAGAGTCTGAGTGTGGGCCCCTGATCTCCCTAACCACACCTTATCCTCAACCTGCCAGATCTAGCCTGGGTTTCACAACCTAGTCTGGCCTTCCCGCCTGCACCACAAAGAGCTCTGTGCTTGGGCTAGGATCCTCCCTGCCTAACCCCAAAGCAAAGGACAGTCTCCTCCATGCTATATCCAACCTTTCCACCCAGCCAGGTCTACCCCCACATTCTAGGCTTAGAACAGGAAGCACAACCTATACACCAGCCCAGTAGCCTCTGTCCATGTGACTATTCCATCCAAGCCATTTCTAACCTCTAGACCCCACCAGCCACACACCCCCTCTTCCTTAGCTGCTCTAACAAACTGAGAACTAACAAAAGAAGTTGGCATTCCCAGATCCCATCACAAA
This sequence comes from Onychomys torridus, assembly GCF_903995425.1. Classification (NCBI taxonomy): domain Eukaryota; kingdom Metazoa; phylum Chordata; class Mammalia; order Rodentia; family Cricetidae; genus Onychomys; species Onychomys torridus. The sequence continues at coordinate 20,385,325 of NC_050456.1, forward strand.
AATTCCAGCTACAGGAAAGCTCCAGCCAGTATCATCTCTCTAAAATCTACCAGTCCTGTAGACACGAATGCCAATGATCATTACTGAGATTAATTGCAGAACACAGAATTTAAAAGATTCATCACCTCATCAAACAATTCACGGAGTTTAAGTAAAACACAAACAGCTCAATGAAATTAAGGAGAAAGCTTTAAGGAGAAGAAATGCCTGAGCGATGCTCAAGAAAAGATGAGGCTATTTTTAAAATACAAAAGCAATGAAAAAAAAAATAAGGCTGCTAGAAATGACTAAAACAATCCAACACTTGAGAATAGGATTCAGACAGCAGGTAAAAACACTGAAGAAGAGTTGAGCTGAAATGAAGATGGCATTGAAAACCCCAGTAGCTCAACTAGAAAACTCAGAAGCCTTATGAGTAGATTGAGTCCAGCAGAAGACAGAATATCCGAATCCAAAGATAAAGCAGAGGATCTAGAACAAATAAGAAATATTTAAAACACACACACAACGGAAAACAGGAAATGTGGGACGGCGTGAAGAAAAACAAACCTTTGAGTTACAGACACAGATGAAAAAGAAGAATCAATAGTATAGACCAGCTCTGTAAGGAAAGACACCTACATACAAATACAAGAAGCACACAAAACACCAGATAGACAAGATCAGAACAGAAAAATCCTCATGGCACTAAACTTAAACTTGAAACACTAAGTACACATAACAACATGAAAGCAGCAAGAGAAAAAAACACAAGTCAAATATAAATGAAAAGTCATCATAATAACAGCTGATTTCTCAATGGAAACTTCGAAAGCCAGAAGAGCCTGGGGCAGTGGATTCTAAGTCCTAAAATACTATGACAGCCAACCTAAAAATATACCCAGCAAAACTATGTGCCATAACTGAGAGAGAGAGACAAAAACTTTCCATGACGTAAACAGCCCAAAAGAATTATATCCAACAAACCAAACTAAAGAAAATACAGGAAGTATTTTCAGCTGAGGTGAGAAATGAGAGCACAGCAGAGAACGGTGGACAGAAATCTGAAGCCATAAAAATACCACTAAGAACAAACAAGAACACCAAAAAAATCAATAACATGATGACCACAATTAACACACACATTTCAATTTTAACTTTAAATATCAATGGCCTTAATTTTATAATCAAAAGATACAGACCAAATGAATGGATCCAGAAACAAAAATCAATCTATCTGCTGCCTACAAGAGACACACATCTTAGTTGTTTGTTGTTGTTGTTGTTGTTGTTGTTGTTGTTGTTGTTGTTTTTAGACAGCGTTTTTCTCTGTGTAGCTTTGAGACAGGGTTTCTCTGTGTAGCTTTGTGCCTTTCCTGGATCTCGCTCTATAGACCAGGCTGGTCTCAAACTCTCAAAGATCCCTCTGCCTCCCAATGCTGGGATTTAAAGGTGTGCACTACCACCACCTGGCCACACATCTTAATTTTAAAGATAGGCGCCACCTTAGAGTAAAAGGATGGACAAAAGTACTCCAATCAAATGAGACCAGGGAGCCAGAAGATGTCGCTATCCTAATGAATGACAAAACAGACTTCAAACTAAAACAACCTGGAGGAATAAAGAAGGACACTTCATTCTACTCAAAAGAACAGTTAACCAAGAGGACATTAGCTTCCAAAACATAAGTGCACCAAACTCTGGGGTGTCCAATTTTACCATAAAATAAATCAACTACTGCATTTAAAGACAGATTAACATCAATCCATTAATAGTAGGTGATTTCACTACATACCTCAAGCACTGTAGTCATGACGCTTCAGCCCTCCACTGTGCCCCCATTTCAAGTGGACAGGTGGTTGCACTGACAACATGCCACCTGTGGCATGATAGATAGCACCAGAGAATCCAGAGGCAGCTGTGTGGGCTCGAGCTGTCTCCAGAGAGTGTGGCTGATGGTAACATCAGCTTGACTCGCCTCCCACAGTCATTGTCCCTCATTTTTGTGACCCTGATCTTTTCTTCCCTGATTTTCACTGGTATATTCAGGAGGAGAACAGTAATCCATTAAAAGGTTAGACAGACAACCAAATGCACTTTGTTAAATCATGAGGTACTTGTCACCAACCCTGATGAGTGGAGTTTCATCACTGGAATCCACATGGTGCAAGGGGAGAATGCACTTCCACAAGTTATCTTCTGACCTCCACGTATGCATCATGGCATATGAACACCTACCCACCAATCAATCAATAAATACATAATTTTAAAACCAACACAACATCAGTAGCCAAATAGAGCAAGCAAAAGAAATTTAGTAAGCTTAAACGGGTCATTTGAAAATGTACAGCCAAGAAGAAACAAACAAACAAACAAACAAAAAGGGAGAGGAACTGAGACAACTTCCAGAAACACAAAATGCATCACAGGGGCAAATAGAAAGATGACTGGAAATCTAGAGGCCAAAGAATGTCAAGGGGCCAGGGGAAATGGCTTATTCAAAAAGACAGAAGAAATAATAGCCTAAAGAGGAGGAAATAAATACAGACAGAGGAAGGTCAAACTCATCATCAGTCAGAGGGCTGGAGAAGATGGCTCAGTGGTTAAGAACACTGGCTGCTCTTCCAGAGGTCCCAAGTTCAATTCTCAGCAACCACATGGTGACTCACAACCATCTACAGTAGGATTTAATGCCCTCTTCTGGCATAAAGTTTTACACATAGATAGAGCACTCATATACATAAAATAAATAAGTAAATCTTTCAAAACAACAACAACAATAACAAAACAACCAGTCAGGCTTAACCCACTCTCCCATAAGTCATCCCATAACAAGCAAGAATAAAATCAGAAGACATAAAACTCACCACTAGTGAACATAATAACAAGACAGATATGCTGTACAAACAATTCATGGCTTTAATATTAAGGCTTTTAAGATTAAAATAACTAGATTTATGTATAAAATATAAACATACAAAGCTGAGTATCAGATAGGAAGATGCAATACAACAAGAAATGGGAAAAAAACATCTAAGATCCTTTATGTTATTAATGTGAAGAATCAGAATGAAAGATTGGACTCTATTCCAGAGGGAAAGATGAGAAGAGTTTGGAAATCACAGGAATGTGATGGGACAGCTGAAAAACTCATATACAAGAATGGTGGAGCATGCCTTTAATCCCAGCACTCAGGAGGCAGAGGCAGGAGGATCTCTGAATTCCAGTCCAGCCTGGTCTACAAAGTGAGTTCCTGGACAGCCAGGACTGTTACACAAAGAAACCCTGTCTCAAAAAACTTAAAAAAAATACAAAAGACTCCATCAATCCCCACCTAGCATTCTCCAATATTAGAGGACCCAGAAAAAGGCCACTCCATATTTTATCTTTTTAACTTTGTGGTATTTGTTTTACAGTTTTTGTTTTAATTTTTCCTTTTCTTTCTTATTTCTTGTATAAGTGTGTATGGATGTATAGATCATATACATGTGTATGTGTGTGTGTCCATGTTTATGAAGGTGTTCATGTGCATGTGGAGACCAGCAGTCAACATCAAGTGTCTTCAATCACTCACTACATCATTTAAGACTGAGTTTCTCACTGAGCCTGGAGCTTATTGACTGAGCTAGACTAATAAACACTCCGTCCTCCATCTCCCCAGTGCTTGAGTGGCAGATGCACAACACAACACTGGGCTTTTTTTTTTTTCTATTATTATGTGTTTTAATTTTATACATCAGCCATGGGTTCCCCTGTCCTCCCCCTCCCACCCCTACCCCCACCTTCCCCCCCCAGCCCCTCCCCTCCATTCCCATGTCCTCCAGGACCAAGACACACCTGGGGATTCATTTAAACCTGATGGATTCAGTACAGGCAGGTCCTGTCCCCTCCTTCCAGGCTGAGCATGTGTCCCTGTGTAAGCCCAAGGTTCCAAACAGCCAGGTCATGCACTAAGGACAGGTCCTGGTCCCACAGACTGGGTGCCTCCCAAACAGATCAAGCTATTCAATTGTCTCATTTATCCAGAGGGCCTGATCTAACTAGGGGCTCCACAGCCGTTGGTTCATAATTCATGTGCTTCCATTCGATTGGCTATTTGTCCCTGTGCTTTTTGCAATCTTGGATTCAACAATTCACGCTTTTGCAATCCCTCCTCTTCTCGACCATTGGACACTTGGAGCTCCACCTGGGTCCTGGCTGAGGATCTCTGCATCCACTTCCATCAGTTATTAGATGAGAGTTCCAAGGCGACTGTTAGGGTGTTTAGTCATCTGATCACCAGACTTAGGTCAGATCAGGCTTTCTCTCGACCATTGCCAGCAACCTACAGAGGATATATCATTGTGGATTTCTGGGGACCTCTCGAGTACTCTGCCTATTCCTGTTCTCATGTGGTCTTCATTTATCATGGTCTGTTATTGCTTGTTCTCCCTTTCTGTTCTTGATCCAGCTGGGATCTCCTGCTCCACTAAGCTTTCTTTCCCTCAAATCTTGCCCTTCATTACTCCCACTGTCATCTAGGTTGTTAATGTAGATCTCATCCATTTCTCTGTCACTGGGTGATCCCTGTGTCTTTCCTAGGGTCCCATTTTCTAGGTAGCCTCCCTGGAGTTGTGAGTAGCAGTCTAGTCATCTTTGTTTTACATATAGTATCCTCCTATGAGTGAGTACATACCATGTTTGTCCTTCTGAGTCTGGGTTACCTCACTCAGGATGATTTTTTCTAGATCCATCCATTTGCCTGAAAACCTCATGATGTCATTGTTTTTCTCTGCTGAGTAGTACCCCATTGTGTATGTGTACCATATTTTCTTTATCCATTCTTCAGTTGAAGGACATCTAGGTTGTTTCCAGGTTCTGGCTATTACAAACAATGCTGATATGAACATAGCTGAGCAAATGCTCTTGTGGTGTGATTGAGCATTCCTTGGGTATTTGCCCAAGAGTGCTATAGCTGGGTCTTGGGGGAGATGGATTCCCAATTTTCTAAGGAAGCACCATATTGATTTCCAAAATGGCTGTACAAGCTTGCATTCCCACCAGCAGTGGCGGAGAGTTCCCCTTGCTCCACATCCTCTCCAGCATAAGCTGTCTTCTGTGCTTTTGATCTTAGCCATTCTGACAGGTGGTATCTCAGAGTTGTTTTGATTTGCATTTCCCGGATAATTAGGGATGTTGAGCAATTCCTTAAATGTCTTTCAGCCATTTGAACTTCCTCTGTGGAGAATTCTCTGTTTAGTTCTATAGCCCATTTCTTAATTGGACTGTTGGGCATTTTGATGTCTAATTTCTTGAGTTCTTTATATATTCTGGATATCAGCCCTCTGTCAGATGTGGGGTTGGTGAAGACCTTTTCCCATTCTGTAGGCTGTTGCTTTGTCTTGTTGACCATGTCCTTTGCTCTACAAAAGCTTCTCAGTTTCAACAGGTCCCATTGATTGATTGTTTCTCTCAGGGTCTGTGCTACTGGTGTTATATTTAGAAAGTGATCTCCAGTGCCAATGCGTTCAAGAGTACTTCCTACTTTCTCTTCTATCAGGTTCAGAGTAACTGGATTTATGTTGAGGTCTTTGATCCACTTGGACTTAAGTTTTATGCATGGTGACAGATATGGATCTATTTGCAGCCTTCTACACATTGACATCCAGTTATGCCAGCACCATTTGTAGAAGATGCTTTCTCTTTTCCCTTGTACATTTTTGGCTTCTTTGTCAAAAATTATATGTTCATAGGTGTTCAGGTTAATGTCAGGGTCTTCAATTTGATTCCATTGGTCCACATGTCGGTTTTTATGCCAGTACCAAACTGTTTTTATTACGGTAGCTCTATAGTAGAGCTTGAGGTTGGGGATCGTGATGCCTCCAGAAGTTGTTTTATTGTACAGGATTCTTTTGGCTATTCTGGGTTTTTTGTTTTTCCATATGAAGTTGAGTATTTTTCTTTCTAGATCTGTGAAGAATTGTGTTGGTATTTTGATGGGGATTGCGTTGAATCTGTAGATTGCTTTTGGTAAGATTGCCATTTTTACTATGTTAATCCTGCCTATCCATGAAGCATGGGAGATCTTTCCATTTTCTGACATCTTCTTCAATTTCTTTTTTCAGGGACTTAAAATTCTTGTCATATAGGTCCTTTACATGCTTAGTTAGAGTAACCCCAAGGTATTTTATATCATTTGTGGCTATTGTAAAGGGTGAATTATCTCTGATTTCCTTCTCAGCCTGTTTGTCTATTGTATATAGGAGGGCTACTGATTTTTTTTAGTTGATCTTGTATCCTTCTATGCTGCTGAAGGCTTTTATTAGCTGATGTTCCTTGATTGAATTTTTGGGGTCACTCATGTATACTATCATGTCATCTGCAAATAGGGAAAGCTTGACTTCTTCCTTTCCAATTTGTATCCCCTTAATCTCTTTATGTTGTCTTATAGCTCTGGCTAGAACTTCAAGTACTATATTGAATAAGTAGGGGGAGAGGGGACAGCCTTGCCTTGTTCCTGAGTTTAGTGGTATTGCTTTGAGTTTCTCTCCATTTAATTTGATGTTGGCTGTTGGCTTGCTGTAGATTGCCTTTATTATGTTTAGGTATGTTCCCCTGTATTCCTGATAGCTCCAAGACCTTTATCATGAAGGGGTGTTGGATTTTGTCAATTGCCTTTTCTGCATCTAGTGAGATGATCATGTGGTTTTTTTCTTTGAGTTTGTTTATATGGTGTATTACATTGACGGACTTTCGTATGTTGAACCACCCTTGCATACCTGGGATGAAGCCTACTTGATCATGGTGGATAATTGTTTTGATGTGTTCTTGGAGTCTGTTTGCCAGAATTTTATTGAGTATTTTTGCATCAATGTTCATGAGGGAGATCGGTCTGTAGTTCTCTTTCTTTGTTGCATCTTTGTTTGGTTTAGGAATCAGGGTAATTCTAGCCTCATAGAAGGAGTTTGGTAATATACTTTCTGCTTTTATTGTGTGGAACAATTTAAAGAGTATTGGTATTAAATCTTCTTTGAAGATCTGGTAGAATTCTGCAGTGAAACCATCAGGTCCAGGGCTTTTTTTGGTTGGGAGACTTTTAATGACTGATTCTATTTCCTTAGGGGTTATTGGACTATTTAAATGGTTTATCTGGTCTTGATTTAACTTTGGTATGTGGTACCTATCCAGAAAATTATCCATTTCTTTTAGATTTTCCAGTTTTGTGGAGTAGAGGTTTTTGAAGTATGACCTGATGATTCTCTGGATTTCCTCATTGTCGGTTATTATGTCCCCATTTTCATTTCTGATTTTGTTAATTTGGATGCTCTCTCTCTGTCTTTTGGTTAGTTTGGATAAGGGCTTGTCTATCTTGTTGATCTTCCCAAAGAACCAACTCTTTGTTTCATTAATCCTTTGTATTGTTCTCTTTATTTCTATTTTATTAATTTCAGCTCTTAATTTGATAATTTCCTGGCATCTGTTCCTCCTGGGAGACTTTGCTTCTTCCTGTTCAAGGGCTTTCAGGTGTGCTGTCAAGTCACTAGCATGAGATTTCTCCAGCTTCTTTATGTGGGCATTCAGTGCTATGCATTTCCCTCTTAGCACTGCTTTCATAGTATCCCATAAGTTTGGGTATGTAGTGTATTCATTTTCATTGATCTCTAGGAAGTCTTTAATTTCTTTCTTTATTTCTTCCTTAACCCATTGGTGATTCAGTTGAGCATTATTCAGTTTCCATGAGATTGTAGGATTTCTGTAGTTTTTTTCTGTTGTTGAAATATAACTTTAAACCATGGTGGTCTGATAGAACACAGGAGGTTATTCCAATTGTTTTGTATCTGTTGAGATTTGCTTTGTGGCCAAGTATGTGGTCGATTTTAGAGAAGGTTCCATGGGGTGCTGAGAAGAAGGTATATTCTTTTTTGTTTGGGTGGAATGTTCTGTAGATATCGATTAAGTCCATTTGAGCCATAACATCAGTTAAGACCATTATGTCTCTGTTAAGTTTCAATTTGGCCGATCTGTCCAGAGGTGAAAGTGGGGTGTTGAAGTCTCCCACTATTAATGTGTGGGGTTTTATATGTGATTTGAGCTTTAGTAATGTTTCTTTTACATATGTGGGTGCCCTTGTGTTTGGAGCATAAATGTTCAGAATTGAGACTTCATCTTGGTGGATCCTTCCTGTGATGAGTATGTAATGTCCTTCATCATCTCTTTTGATTGATTTAGTTTGAAGTCTATTTTGCCGGATATTAGGATGGCTACACCAGCTTGCTTCTTAAGACCATTTGATTGGAAAGTCCTTTCCCAGCCTTTTATTCTTAGGAGGTGTCTGTCTTTGAGTTTGAGGTGTGTTTCTTGTATGCAGCAGAAAGATGGGTCCTGTTGTCGTATCCATTCTGTTAGTCTGTGTCTTTTTATAGGTGAATTAAGTCCATTGATATTAAGGGATATTAATGACCAATGATTGTTCATTCCTGTTGTTATTTTTATTTTTTGGTGGTAGTGTGTGTGTACTTCTCTTCTTTGGGGTTTACTGCTGTGGTGTTATCTATTGCCTGTGTTTTCATGAGTGTATCTGCCTTCCTTAGGTTGGAATTTTCCTTCTAGTGTTTTCTGTAGGGCTGGGTTTGTGGATAAGTATTGTTTAAATCTGGTTTTGTCTTGGAAGGTCTTGTTCACTCCATCTATGATGATGGAAAGTTTTGCTGGGTATATTAGTCTAGGCTGGCATCCATGGTCTCTTAGTGTCTGCATTATATCTGTCAAGGTCCTTCTGGCTTTCAAATTCTCCATTGAGAAATCGAGTGTTATTCTGATGGGTTTGCCTTTATAAGTCACTTGGCCTTTTTCCTTTGCTGCCCTTAATATTCTTTCTTTATTCTGTATGTTTAGTTGTTTAATTATTATGTGGCAAGGGGACTTTTTTGGGGGGTCTAGTCTGTTTGGTGTCCTATAGGCTTCTTGTATCTTCATAGGCATTTCCTTCTTTAAGTTGGGAAAATTTTCTTCTATGATCTTGTTAAATATATTTTCTGTGCCTTTGAGTTGGTATTCTTCTCCTTCCTCTATCCCTATTATTTGTAGATTTGGTCTTTTCATCGTTTCCCAAATTTCTTGGACATTTTGAGTCATGACTTTGTTGGTTTTAGTGTTTTCTTTGACTGATGGATCTATTTCTTCTACTGTATCTTCAACACCAGAGATCATCTCTTCCATCTCTTGCATTCTGTTGGTTATACTTGCATCTGAAGTTCCTGTTTGTTTACTCAGATTTTCTATTTCCAGCATTCCTTCTGCTAGTGTCTTCTTCATTTTTTCTATTTCCCTCTTCAGGTCTTGGACTGTCTCCATTGCTTTTTCATGATTTTCTTTCAAGGACTTCTTGTTTTCTTCTGCTTTAATTGTCCTTTCCTCTAGTTTTTTATAGTATTCTTCCCATTTTTTGTTTGTCTGTTCCTCCACTTTATTTTTTATTTCTTCTATATAGGGCTCTAGCCTCTTCATGATGTTACTTATAAGGTTGTTTTCTTCTTCTTCTTCTTCTTCTTCTTCCATTCCGTGATGTTCAGGTCTAGCTTTTGGAGAAGGGCTAGGTTCTGGTGATGCTGTATTGCTCTTTATTTTGTTGTATGTATTTCTGCCTTGACGTCTGCCCATCTCCTCTTGGGTTCGTTCTTGGTCTTATCAGTATACTTGGTCCAGAGAGAGCTGAGAGATTTAGGGAGTCTCTCTCTGGTCCAGATGGAAGCTCTGGGCCAGTTGGGAGCACTGGTCCAGATGAGAGTGCTGGCTGGATAGGAGCTGGGTGGCTGGACTCTGAGTCTCGGGAAGTTCCTGATGTCTCCTTATTTTGTCCAGATGGGAGCTCCTCTTGTCCAGATGGGAATTCCTCTGGTCTCTGGTCTAGATGGGAGTTCCAGGGCAGGATGGAAGCTGGGGGCTGGTCTCTGATTCTCAGGAAGTGGCTGGGGTCCGGGCAAATGGGTGTGGGGGCAGGGTGTGGAGACTGCAGTGTCTGCCTGCAGTCTTGGAAAAGGGGAGCCTTCCTGCAGGCTGATTGGCTGGAAACTGGGGCCAAGTTGGTCAGGTCCTCCCGGGATGGCCTGTGTCCAGCGGTGGGACCCAGGGGCAGTTGCCCCTCTGGCTATAGCCCCAGGTACTCACCTCTGGTCCAGATGGGAGTTCCTGGGTGGACAGGAGCTGGGGGTTGGTCTCTAACACTGGGCTTTTTAAAGTGAGTCCTGGGGATTGAACTCACACCCTGTGCCTTACCATCAAGCATCTTATCCACTGTCCCAGTCCTCTCACCCCCATGCTCAGGAACTTTTTGAGATTATTCTTAACTTGAGTGCACATTCTAATTATTTACGCCATTTTTCTGTTCTGTGGTTATTGGTGGGACAGCAGTTAGCCGTAATTAATTTTAAATGTATTTCTATATATTATTTGGTTTGGTGATGTGGTTACAGAGTTTGTTTTCTCCTCAATGAGGGATACTGAAGATTGAGCCCTCAAGAAAGAGCAGCTCACCAAGAAGATCCCCCAAATAAAACCCAAAGAGATACGCATGCCAACAGATGTGCAAATTGTAGATCAGAGACACAAGAAACATGTGAACAAGAAAACATTGTTTCTAAGAGATCATAACTCTTCAACTGACAAACCAAAAGATACAGAAATGGTTGAACAAAATGGACAAAGAGTTCAGAAGACCACCTGGAAGAGCAACCACTAGCTTCCAAGAGAATACAAGCAAGCAAATGAACCAAGTGAAGAAATCAACTCAGGAAATGTATAGAAATTTTAGAGCCGATGAGAAGGTGAGCCATACCGATGACAATTTCAGTAAGAAAACTGAGATTAAAAAAAAACCAGAAATATTGGAAATGAAAATTTCAGGAATCAAATAAAACACACAGTGGAAAGCATCACCAATCGGCCATATCAATCAGAAGAAAGATGATTAGGGATGTATGATAAGGTTGAAAAAATACTACATCCAGATACCAATTCAGAAAAAAGTATGTCCAGCTTAGTAAACCAGCAAGCCCCTGATATGAATAGGGGACAAAGAGAAGAACAAAACAGTATTCAAACCAATTAAGAAATCAAATAACAGGAATTACCAAGCCTGTCTTCAAAAATAACCAAGAGTATACAAGGTCTTAACTCCAACAAAAAGATGTAGACTAGCTGGTAGCATTTAAAAACAAGATACAAGTATTGTTCTGGACAAGAAACAAAGACTTCACTGGCAAAGATAGAAACTAACAGTGGTGGGATGGAAAACAATGTATACAACAAGTGTGGCCCGTAAAACCTGCAGAACTATCTCAACCATATCCAAGAAAGTCTATTTCAAAGCAAACTACAGGCCAGCAAGATGGCACCATGGGTAAGGCCTGATGACCTGATTTCAATCTCCAGAACCCACATGGCAGAAGAGAAAACCATGCCTACAAGCTGTCCTCTGATCTCCACACATGCCATGGCACTCACATGAGAGCATATGCACACACGTAAATAAATAAAAAAAATCTAAAAAAATAAAATTACTCAATGAAGAAACTCATTAAATATTAATAAAAGAAACAATCCATCAAGAAGATATAATAAACGGGGCATAGTGGCATGTGCCTTGAATCCCAGCAATTGGGAGGCAGAGGGAGGCTAAGATCTTAGTTGAAGGCCAGCCTGGTCTACATAATGAGTTCCAAAACAGCCACAGCTCCATAGTAAGACCCTGTATCAAAAAAAAAAAAAAAGAAAGAAAGAAAGAAAGGAAGGAAGGAAGGAAGGAAGGAAGGAAGGAAGGAAGGAAGGAAGGAAGGAAGGAGAAAAGAAAAAGGAGGCAATAATAATGACAGTGATGAGGAGGAGGAGAAGAAGGAAGAGCAGGAGGAGGAGAAAGAGGAGGAGGAGGAGGAGGAGGAGGAGGATGATAATGATTTAACAATTATAGGACAGGACAGTTAAGAGAGTACATTGCACCAGGCAGTGGTAGCACACGCCTTTAATTCCAGCATTTGGGAGGCAAGGCAGACAGATCTCTGTGAGTTCAAGGCCAACCTGGTCTACAGAGCAAGTTCCAGGACAAGTTCCAAAGCTACAGAGAGAAACCCTGTCTCAAAAAACCCAAAAAACAAAAAACAAAGGTGGGCGGCAAAAAATATTGCTCTTGGCATTGGACTCAAGTTCAGTTCCCAGCATCCACATCAGGCAGCTCACACCTGCCTGTAACTCCAGTTGTGGTGGATTCAATACCTCTAGACTCCTCATACACCTGCACTCATGTGCACATACACGTAAATAAAATTGATTCAGAGCCAGGAGGTGGTGGCACATGCCTTTAATCCCAGCACTCGGGAGGCAGAGGCAGGCGGATCTCTGTCAGTTGGAGACCAGCCTGGTCTCCAAAGCAAGTTCCAGGAAAGGCACAAAGCGACACAGAGAAACCCTGTCTCAGAAAAAAAATAAATAAATTTAAAAGTGAAAATACAATAATTGTAAATATGTATGTACTGATATTAGTACCTTGATTTCATAAAAAAGGAGCAGAGAGGTCCAGAGGAATAATAGTAGATGACTTCAACAATGCACTGTCGCCAATAGATAGCTCATCCAGGTAAAAATAAAATTCACAAAGAAACATCAGTTGGGTCAAATAAAATTAACAATATCCACAGATTATTAAATTCAACATATCCAGAAAACGCATTCTTCTCACCAACCCATAGACCTTTTTCTTAACTAGATCACATTTTAAACCATGAAGCATATCCTAACAAATACAACAAAGATTAAAATTATTTCTTGAACTTTATCAGAATACCATGAACAAAACTAGAAATCAATAGCAAATACTACTATGTGAATGTTAAATAATATACTCTTCAATTATTATTCTATTTATTATTATCAATAGTTATTCAATTAATCACCTAAAAATTAGAGAGAATTTTTTAAATTCCTCAAATCCAATGAAAATGAAAGCAGAACTTACCAGGACCTTGGGGACACCGCTTGGAAAGTTAGAGGTGAATTTATTGGTGTGAGTCCTGACACTAAAGTCTCAGGGGTCTCTAACGGCCTAAGAAAGTGCCACAAGGTCTTGAAAAGAACAAAAAAACAAGCCAAACTCCAAAGAAGGCATCCAGAAATAAAGACCAGGGCAGAAGTAATGAAATAAAAAGCACAGGAAGACCATAGGGTCCTCTGGGGGTGGGGCAGCTTAGTCAGCCCTCTCTTGCAAGCATGAGAATCTGAGTGTAACATCAGAACACATCTTATATAGAATCAGGCAGCACCTGGGCATAGGGTACAGATTAAAGTGTGTGTGTGTGTGTGTGTGTGTGTGTGTGTGTGTGTGTGTGTGTGTAATATATATGTATGTATAATATATATATTTGCATGTGTGTGTGTGCGTGTGCAATTGTGTATTCCCACAGTGAATTACCTGAAATAGAAACAAACAAACAAAAGCAGGTTCAGTGTCATGATACATGTCTGCTGTGATAGATAGTACCTTGGAGGTGTGAAGCATGATCCTAACTAGTCTTAACAACAAAAACCTAGAGTCAGATATTGGGGCAAAAACTGAAAGATCAGAGAAGCAGAGCAGCAGCCACCAGAAACTTCTTACCTCTGCCAATGCTCAGACTGAATGGCGGGGATCCTGTCTCTACAAGTTCTCAGACTGAATGAGTTTGAGATCCTGTCTCCGTCTTCCATGTGCTAGGATCAAAGGCGTGCACCACCACTGCCTGGCTCTGTTTCTCTTCTAGACTGGTTCAATTTCATGTAGCCCAGGGTGGCCTTGAACTCCTGATCCTCCTGCTTCCTCCTCCCAAGTGCTGGGATTAAAGGTGTGTGCCACCACTGCCTGGCCTCTATGATTCTCTAGTGACTAGCTCTGCCCTCTGATCTCCAGGCAAGCTTTATTTGTCAGAACACAAACAAAATATCACACAACAGAGGCGAAGGCAGAAGGATCATGGAGTAGAGGCCAGCCTGGGCTATACTCATGAGTCTGAAGCAAACCTACCTTACCCAGGGAGAATCTGTGTGGAAATAGTAATTGGGGCTGCAGAGACAGTTGAGGAGTTCAAAGGGCTCACTGCTCTTGTGGAGGATGCAGGTCCCAGCACCCTCCTGTACCAGGGGATCCAACACCCACATCTTGCCTCCACGGGCACCTACACATACATGGTGCACATGCATACACTTAGGCACACACGTACACATATAAAGTTAAAACTACACTTTTAAAAATCAAAAAAGCAATGCCATTTAAAATCGATATAACTTTAGGTTATAAAGCCCCTCCCCCAGTAACAAAGTTTTTATAGTATGAATATGATCAAGGACCTTAAAGAGGTTATGAATAAATTCATTAATGAAACCTATGAAAACACAAGCAAACAGTGGTAAGAAATGAAGAAAACAGTACACAGTTTAAAAGCAGAACACTTCCAGCAAAGTAGCTGGATACAAAAATTAACTCACAAAAATCAGTATTCCTCATATTCCTCAAGACTGAAAACAATACTTTTCATAAAAGCCTCAAATATTGTAGAATATCTTGGGGGTAACTCTATTCAAACAAGTGAAAGACCTGTATGATAAAAACTTCAAGTCTTTGAAGAAAGAAATTGAAGAAGATATCAGAAGATGGAAAGATCTCCCATGCTCATGGATCATTGAGATTAACACAGTAAAAATGACCATCCTACCAAAAGCAATCTGCAGATTAAATGCAATCCCCATCAAATTTCCACACAGTTCTTCACAGATCTTAAAAGGACAATTCTCAGCTTCATATGGAAACACAAAATTCTTGGGTAGATAAAACAATCATGAATAACAAAAGAACTGCTGGAGGTATCACTATCCTCAATCTCAAATTGTACTACAAAGCTATAGCAATAAAAAAAAAAGTATCAGAAACATTGTTCAATGGAATCTAACTTAAGACCCAGTCATAAAACCAAATTAACAACAGACACCTGACTTTTTATAAAGCTAGGAATAGACACTGGAAAAAAAGACATCTTCAACAAATGGTGTTAGTCGAACTGGATGGTTACATGTAGAGGAATCTAAATAGATCCATACTTATGACCCTGCACAAAATTCAACTCCAGATGGACCAATGACCTCACCACAAGGCCAGGTATACTGAATCTGATAGGAAAAACACTGAACTCATTGGCCCATTGGAAGACTTTCTGAAGGGAACGTTGTTAGCACAGGCACTAAGATCAACAATTAGTAAGCTGAACCTCATGAAACCGAGAAGCTTCTGTAAGGCAAAGGACACCATCTGTCAAACAAAGAACAGCCTGCAGAATGGGGAAAGATTGTTTACCAACTAATAGGGGACAAAATATTTAAAGAACTCAAAAAACTAAATATCAAGAAAACAACCAGCCAGCGGCAGTGGCGCATGCCTTTAACCCCAGCACTCGGGAGGCAGAGCCAGGCAGATCTCTGTCTACAGAGCAAGATCCAGGACAGCCACCAAAACTACATGAAGAAACCCCATTTCAAAAAAAAAAAAAAAAAAACAAAAAAAAACAAAAAACAAAAAAAAACCCCCAAAAAAAAACCAAAGGAGGAGGAGGAGGAGGAGGAAAACCAAATTTAAAAATGGGGTACAGATATAAATAGAGAATTCACAAAAGAGAAAATTTCAAATGGCTGAGAAATATTTAAAGAAATGTTCAATATCCTTAGTCATCAAGGAAATGTAAATCAAAACTACTTTGAGATTTCATCTTTCACCTGTCAGAATGGCTAAGATCAAACACACAAGTGACATCTCATGCTAGGAGGATAGGGAATAAGGAGAACACACCTCCACTGCTGGTGGGAGTGCAAACTTGTACAGCCACTCTGGAAATCAGTATGGCAGTTCCTCAGAAACTGGGAATAGATCTCCCTCAAGACCCAGCTATATCAGTTTTGGGCATATACCCAAATGATCCTACATCCTGCTATAAAAACACTAGCTAAATCATGTTCATTGCTGCTCTATTCATAATAGCCAGAAATTGGAAATAGTCTAGATGTCTATCAACAGAAGAACAGATAAAGAAAATTATGGTACCTTTGCACAATGGAATATTACTCAGCTCTTAAAAATACAAAATCATGAAATTTGCAGGCAAATGGATGGAGCGAGGAAAAAAAATCATCCTCAGTGAGGTAACCCAAGTCCAAAATGACAAATATGGGATGTTTCTGTGGGATGTTCTGTATGTTAAATGTTTTGCTCTGATTGGTTAATAAATAAAACACTGATTGGCCAGTAGCCAGGCAGAAAGTATAGGTGGGACAAGGAGAGAGAAGAATTCTGGGAAGTAGAAGGCTGAGGAAGAAGACGCTGCCAGCCGCCACCATGACAAGCAAGAAGTAAGGTACCAGTAAGCCATGAGCCATGTGGCAACTTACAGACTAATAGAAATGGGTTAACATAAGATATAAGAACAGCTAGCTGAAAGCCTGCCATGGCCATACAGTTTATAAGTAATATAAGTCTCTGCGTGTTTACTTGGTTGGGTCTGAGCAGCTTCAGAACTAGTGGGTGAGAGAGATTTGTCCTGACCCTGGGCCAGGTAGGACCAGGAAAACTCCAGCTACAGGATGTATTCACTTATATGTGGATGTTAGCTGTTAAGTCATTGACAAGCAAGCTATGACCCATATAACCACAGAGGTTAAGTATAGAGTAAGGGACTTGGGGGAGGATTGGATCACATCAGGAAGGTGTTCTGGGTAAAACATTTTATGTCAACTTGACACAAGCTAAAGTCATCTGAGAGGCAGGAATTTCAATTAAGAAAATGCCTCCATAGCCAGATAGTGTGGCATATGCTTTTAATCCCAGTACTTGGGAGGTAGAGACAGGTAGATCTCTGAGTTCAAGGCCAGCCTGGTCTACAGAGTGAGTTCCAGGATGGCCAAGGCTACAAAGAGAAACCCTGTCTCAAATCCCACCCCACACCACCCCCCCGAAAAGAAAATGCATCCATAAGATCAGGATCCAGGAATGCCTGTAGCATGTTTTCTTAATCAGTGATTGATGGGGGAGGGCCTGTTGTGGAGGGCATCATCCCTGGACTGATGGTCCTTGTTTCTTTAAGAAAGCAGGTTGAGTAAGCCATGAAGAGCAAGCCAGTTAGCAGCACCCATCCAAGGCCTTTGCATCAGCTCCTGTCTCTAGGTTCCTGCCCTGTTAGAGTTCCTGTCCTGACTTCCTTCAGTGATGGGCCACAAGTGTAAGCCAAATAAACCTGTCCTCCCCTGTAGATATAACCATCTTGTTAAATAAGAAACACAGAGCCAAATACAGAGTTAATAGCCAAGAGGTCAGAGCAATAGCTGAGAGCTGAAAACCTTACCCTTCACTGCTGCTGCTGTCTTTCCTCTCCGCAAGAGACCTACTTCCTGTGTTTCTCTCTCTCTCTCTCTCTCTCTCTCTCTCTCTCTCTCTCTCTCTCTCCTGTTTTTTTTTTTTTTTTTTCTGGTTTTTCGAGACAGGGTTTCTCTGTGTAGCTTTGCATCCTTCCTGGAACTCACTTTGGAGACCAGGCTGGCCTCGAACTCACAGAGATCTGTCTGCCTCTGCCTCCCAAGTGCTGGGATTACAGGTGTGCACCACTACCACCCAGCCTCTCTTTTTTTATAGACTTTCTGTTCTGCCTTCTCATTGGTTGTAAACCCAACCTCATGACCTCCTCATCACTGCCAGTCTGTACAGACCTCTAGGTCTTCTATGGTTGGTATTGAGATTAAAGGCATGTGTCTCCATGCTGGCTGTATCCTTGAACACACAGAGATCCACCTAGCTCTGCCTCCCAAGTGCTGGGATTAAAGGCATGCACCACCATAGCTTCTGCTATAGCTTGCTCTGACCCCAAGGAAACTTTATTAATATACAAATAAAATCACATTTCAGTACAAATAAAATATCACCATACTCCCCAGTTTGTTTCTTGGTCTCAGTGTTTTGTCACAGCAATAGAAACCCTAACTAAGTCAAAAGGGGAAATAAAGTAGTTATGGTTGGAGGAGGGAGGACTGAAACAGAGGACCCAATACAGGATAGCAAAGAGGGAGGGCATACAGGGAAGAGTGCACAGGGTGAGGGAGAGACTACAGGGAGGAACAGCTAAAAGCAAGGATCATTTGAGGGGCCATATGGATACCTAATAGAGTAGAATCTTCTTAAAATATATACATATATGAAATAAATCTCAATGGAATCATCAAACAATGGGAAAGACAAAGGCCCAACTAGGCATTTCCTATCACCCAGTGAAACCTCCAGTACAGGAAATGAATGGGTTACATCTGATTGAGCTGTTAGCCAAAGGAGCTCCATGGAAACCCCTAAAGAACCCAGGCTATTTCGGAGTCTATTGGTTGCTCTCCATGAACAGATGGTAAGATCCTATTGCTGAAAACTATACTTACACAACTCATTGAATGCACAGAAGTTGAGCTGGTGCCTACATAGAGCCTTCACTGCTACTGATGAATGCTCATGGTATTGGAAGGTACTCTGCATGATACCAAAGGAGGAAGATAATATCAAACCAGCTACAATCCCTGTGACAACAATGGTGACCTGCCTGCAAGATACGCTGGTGCAATAGTGGCACAAAGCGTGTGGGAGTAACCAACCACTCTATGGTTGGATTTAAGCCCACTCCGTGTGATGGAATGCATACCTGACACTGCTTGGGTGGCTGAGAACTAGACAGACAGGCCAGGAACCTAGGAAAACCAAATAATACTCTTCAGCTAAAGGGATGCAGCAATGAAACGACTCCTAACAATGTTCTGCTAACTCAATGCTCAGCCATTATCAGAGAAGTCTCCTCCTGCAGTAGATGGGAATGAATACAGAGGCCTACAATTGAACAATGTGCAGAGAGCAAGAGACTCTTAACACTCACTCCTAAATGGGATCTCTCCATCAGATTCCTGTCCTCAGGGCTCAGAGAACCCAATGGAAGAGGAGGCAGAATTCTAAGAGCAGAAGGGATGGAAGACGCCAAGGAAACAAGATCTTCTAAACACAGCATGACCAACACACATATGAACCCACAGACACGGTGCAGTGTGCACATGGCCTGCATGGGTCTAAGCCAGATGGGGTCCCAGCACTTAGAGGGGGGGGTGGACACAAGCCCCAGCCATAACCCAGAAGCTATCCCAATTGATAACCACTTGCAAAGGAAAAATTAGTTTTCCCCAATGGGTCCAAACCCCTTGTAAGTGCTGGCTCCATGCCCAGCAGCAGATGGCCAACACAAAATGCACTCAGTGGTGTTTTTGAAGGGTTGTTTGTTTGTTTTACACTATAGATCCTTTGTGTATATATTAAGGTCTCCACTTTTGTGTTTTTATGGGATTTCTCTCTCTCTCTCTCTCTCTCTCTCTCTCTCTCTCTCTCTCTCTCTCTGTGGTGGTGTGTGTGTGTGTGTGTGTGTGAACATGTGTCTCTGCATCTGTGTGTTTCTATGGTTCTTTTTTTCTGTTTGTTTGTTTTTCCTATTTCTTTCTGTTATTATTTTATTTTATTATTATTTTTAAAGGTCTGTTTTCCTTTTTTTAATGAAAGAAAGAAAAGTGTAGATTTGGGTGGAAGGGAGGGTTTGGGAGGAGCTGGGGGGCAGGAAACAGTAATCAGAACATATCACATGAAAAAAATCTATCTTCAATAAAAGAAATAGAAAAACAAGTAAAATTTACAAGAAGATAGAAATAGTTATTTTTTAACATTTTAGCACAAGGAGTTGATAAATATATTTATACTAATTTGAACACTGCATAATGTAAACATATATCAAAGTATACTCAATGGTATATCACAAATATTCATTATTCATCCATTTAAAGCATAAGAAATGGTTTTTCTTAGCTTTAATGAAACACAAACCCATTTTAAATACATAAAAATCATCTTAAATAATTTTTGTGACTAAAACCTTACAACAAGACAAAGACATATTTGAAGCTCTTTGTCACATATTTTGCATTAGACAGTGTCCCAGTTGATGTGTCAAATGACGCTCTAGAGTTTCTGAGGAGAGGAAACTACAATTAAGAAAATGCCTCCATAAGACTAGCCCAGGGCATTTCTTTTTGTCTTATTGGTGTTTTGTTTGTTTTGATATTCTCTCTCTCTCTCTCTCTCTCTCTCTCTCTCTCTCTCTCTCTCTCTCTCCCCCCCCCCCACCCCCGTGTGTGTGTGTGTGTGTGTGTGTGTGTGTGTGTGTGTGTGTGTGTGTGTTTCTTGGACTTTTTTTTTTTTGCTTTTGTTTCTTGTATGGTTTGTTTGCTTTGAAAGAAAAGAGAGAAAAAGAGCATGACATTGGGTGGGTAAGGAGAATCTGGGAAAGATTGGGGAAGGAGAAAAACATGATCAAAATGCATCATATGAAAAAAAAATGTTCAACTGAAAAAAATGCCCATAGGCAAGCCTGTACAGCATTTTCTTAATTAGTGATTGATGTGAGAGGACATGGCCCACTGTGGATGATGTCACCCCTGTTTCTCAGGTGCATAAAAAAGCAGGCTGAGCAAAACCATGGGGAGACAGCCAGGATTCTGCTTCAGTTCCTGCCTCTAGGTTCCTGCCTTGAATTCCTCCTTGACTTCTCTCAGTGATGGAATATGACCTGAAAGCTGACATAAATCCTTTCCTCCCAAATTTGCTTCTGGTCACGGTATTTTATCATAGCAATAGAAACCCTAAGTAAAATAGGCAGCCTTCTCCAGAGGAAGTAAATCCATCCATTCATCCATCCATCTATCTATCTATCTATCTATCTATCTATCTATCTATCTATCTATCCATCATCTATACATACATATATACACATATATAATTAAGGGGATTTGTTAGAATGTCTTATATGATAAGGGCTGGGTAATGTAATAATGACTGTTGGCATTGTACCGAAATTTATAGGTGCTCAGGCTAAGAAACTGGACCCCTCAGCAGTCCCAGTCAGGTGTTGAAAGCCTGCAGGTTTCTTGGGGCATTGCCAAGGATGAAGAGCCTGGAGTGTGATGGATGGTGTCGGCAGCAGATCCCTCGCACATAAAGCAGCCGTGAAGGCAAGTGGGCATATATTGCCTTTTCCTCTTCTCTTGGCTGCCCACATTGGGGGTTGGATCTTTTCCTCCAGCGCTGTCCCAAATGTCAAGCCTCTGAAAATGTCCCCACAGACACAAAGAGGTATTTCACATCTCCTAAGCCTGCCAAGTTAACAACTAAGCCCATCACACACTCCAAATATTCCTCTTTTGTCTTAAGACAAAAGGTTTTTTTCATTTTAAAAAAAAGTCTTCAATTAATTGCGATTCTTCTTCACAAAACTGCTAAGCTGGACACTGGTGATATATATATCCATGTAAGTGTATGAAATTTTCAACAAATATAAAGTATTTTTTAAAAGATACAGCCATAAAATAAAAGCTGCCACTCAACATGTTCTAGTTAAATACTAGAATGATTGATTTTTAAAAATTATATCTGATCAGTTATTTATGGGCCTTTCTCAGAATAATTCATGCTTTTAAATCTCTTGTGTGTTACAAAGTTAAAATGGTTTTAATTCAGCTCTATTAATTTTTTTAATGTGTTTATTTTATGTGTATGTCTGTGTGTCTGAGTGTATGCATACATGAACAGGAGCCTGAGAATGTCAGAAAAGAATATCTGTGATCTTCTGGAACTGGAGTTACAGACATTTGTGAGCTGCCATGTGCTGGGAACTGAACCCAGGTCCTCTGCAAGAACAACCAAGTGCTTTTAACCTCTAAGCCATCTCCCAGCCCCCAGTCTGTTAACTTTTTAATTATATAGCTATACATAAATAAATGTTGATTATGTATCTTTGACTTTAGGAAAAGCTTGGGTAGGATGACCCTTATCATTCTGATGCCAACCAAAGTCGCAGAGACCTGGCTTCACCACGTGCATCCCTGTTATTAATTAATATATGCTCAAAATCAACAGTGATCAACTGCTTGGGTCAGCCTTATAAGAGAAAGAGGAGGAAGGTGACAGAACTGCTATTATCTGTCATGGACTCTGCTAGGCCCTTCCCATCCATGTAAGTTCATTTAAGCCTAATAAAAACACTAAGGAGCTAGGCTGTGTCTTCCCTTCTTTACAGATGAAGAAATTAAGCCCAGAATTCAGTCCCTGCCTAAAGTTGCTCAGAAAGTAGTGGCATTCGAACTGAACATATTCACGTCTATAATCTTCCATGTGAAATGAGAGAGCACAAAGAAACTGGGTGACTAAGACACCCCTACCAGGCAGGGGACATCAGCCTGAAGTCTTGCTTAGCTGGGTGGCTTAGCAGGGTCTGGTCCTACAGAAATGTCTCATGGAAGAACAGATGCGGAGGAAGGCAGTCCGAGCCACACCCCTCCTTTTGACTTTGCTTCAGAGTGCCTGATTTTTTTTTTCATTTTTCTTTATTAAGAAATTTTCTATTCACTCCACATACTATCCACAGACCCCCCTCCCTCCTCCCTCCTCCCTCCTCCCACTCCCAGCCCTCTCTCCCAAGCCACCCCGCATCCCCACATCCCCCAAATCGAGGTCTCCCATGGGGAGTCAGCAGAGCCCAGCACACTGAGCCTAGGCAGGTCCAAGCCCCTTCCCACTGCACCAAGGCCGTGCAAGGCACCACACCACAGTGCCTGTGATTTCTGTAACTATGTTACATACTCAGGTTCACATAGAAGTCTCTTAGGTAGAAAGGAATCACCAATAGAAAAGCCTTAAGACATCCATCCTGGTCTACATGACTATAGACACATAGATAATTTTAACTGCAGAGGATTGGTACAGAGCACTAAATAATGGTGTATTTTTGTGTGTGCATACAAGTTGGTTATTTTGTTTACTTCTTAGAAAGGGAACAGGGTCCAGGGCACTTGGTTACATAAGGAACAGCAACTTTAACACACTAAATTGAATTGTGAATCTGATGGATCGCTGATACCTATCTTCATGCCTCTGAAGCATCTATCATTATAATCTCCTCTTCTTGACCTCATTCGACAGTCTTCTTCACTCCATCGTACCAATAGAGTCATTTGATCTATAGTCTATTCCCATCAGTTTCCAAGGTTTTAACATTTTGGCTAAGAATCAAGAAAAGAAAAATACCATGGCAGGTATAAGTGAGAAATTTATACACACAAAAAAAATTAAATAAATAAAAATAATTAGATTTTTCCATAACACAGTTTAGAAACAATTAATTCTACTGAATATGACCACTAGTGAAAAAAAAAAAAAAACATAGATTGCGTAGCATTAAAAATCCCTGAGTTTAAGCCCCAACATGCATCCATCTCTCTCTCTCTCTCTCTCTCTCTCTCTCTCTCTCTCTCTCTCTCTCTCTCACACACACACACACACACACACACACACACACACACCAGTTAATCTCCAGCTGAGCATCTGGAACTAGGCTGCCTGAATTCAAGCCCAGCCTCATGCCCTATTAGCCGTGTTGCCTTGAGAAGGCTTCTTCAATCTCCTGCTCACTGAAAGGAAGGGAATACCCACCCACCTGGCTAGATGCACGTGGACTGGAGCACTCCTTTGTGGACTATGCTAGGTTCTATATCTGAAGTTCAGTATCTGTTCAGTGCTGTTCCTACATCCTGTGCCACATGTGCCCTGGGAAAAGAACACTGTCACCCACCTGAGCAGCTGGCTCCCAGCTGAGGTCTATAGACCCGATATGAGGTGGCTCCCTTGGGATGGAGCCAGATTCTTTGTCACTGGCACCTTTGACCTCTACGTGGTCAGACTCCTGCCTGGGACTTTTATAAGGCCACAGAGACTCTGCTGTCCCTATTGTTCGCATTGCCTACCACGGTGAGACACGTGGTCCAGACAGCTAGGCAAGATTCTGTGTCCCATTCTGCACCTCTCTCAAGATGCCACCAGTGGGGTCCACGGAGCAGCCTTTGTGTTTACACAGGGTGCTGCTCCAGTTGGAAAGATACTGCTCCTTCACAAGCCCTCATGAAAGCAGTGGTTACGACATCTGAGTACTAGGAAGCATTCCAAGTCATCCCTGGGCTGCCGTAACAGGAAGGGAGGGGACAAGCCGGTTGGTTTTCTCATTCCTTGGTTGTCATGTGTGACTTGCTCTGCCTCCATCCTGGCACAGCAGATGATGTGACCACTCTCCTGTGGTCTATGTGTGGAAGGCATGCCAGCTGTCACCTTTCTTCTGGCGGCCCCTGTGGCCACATCTGCCAATGTCCACACCCCACACATCTGCCTTGGCCCCCTCTACATCCTGATGCATCAGGGCGTGCTCCAGCTCAGCAAGGCCAGCAGTCAGCCTCACCAGCCCTGGCACACCACACCCCCAGTTCAGGGAAATGGTCAGTGACCAGTGACCCTGTGGCTACTTTAGTGGGGATCCAGCCAGAGACAATCTTCTGGCTCCAGAAGTTTGTTTACATGGGTTTCTAATAAACTGCTCGTGATTGGAGGGAAAGGAACTCAAAGATGAGATGGTCCCGAAGCTGCTGAAAACAACAATTTTTCCCCAAAAAGTAAAAATAAGTTTCTACATCAAAGGAACCTTTGTCCTTTGTTTCTCCGGTGAGCACCCTTCTTGCCTAATACTTTTTTCTCCTCCCCTACTTCTTGAAGCTTGCTCCTCTCCCCACGTTTCAGATTAGCAGGGTGTCCTAGTTAGTTTTAACCATCAACTTTGATGGTAATACGGTGCTGGTTGGTCAGTGGAAAAGTCACAGGCTACGGCAGAACCCAATGTTAGTTTTAGGGCTTTATAGGAGGGAAAGAGGGGAGAGAGAGAGCCAGGCCTGTGGGAGGGAGCAGAGTGGGAACAGAGAGGAAACACAGGAGGAGAGAGGGCTGGGGGTCCACCTCCGGCTTTTTAAGGCAGGGACTGCGCCCCCTGATGATGTAAGATGTTAGACCCAAGCTGCACATGTACTAATACACTTGACACAGCCTCATCTTCTGAGAGGTAGCTTTAATTGAAGGATCACCCAGATGAGAGGGGCATGTGGGAATGTCTGATTGTTAATTGATACAGGAGAGCCCAGCACACTGTGAGCAGCACCACTCCCTAGGCAGGCCCTGAGCTAGATAAGAAAGCTACGGCAGCATCAGCCTGACAGTGAGCAAAAGAAACATCCCCCATGCTTGCTGCCTCAAATTCCTGCTTGAGTTCTTGCCCTGGCTTTACTCCATCATAGATAGTAAATCTTAAGCTGAAATAACCACTTTCCTTCTCTAGTATTTTTTTATTAGAGTGTTTTATTGCAACAACTGAAAGGAAACTAGAGGTCATGGCTGGTAGATTCACTTCAGGTATTCTGCTCAGGGAGATGCAAACCAGTTCTCAAATATTCCAGTTTAGTTTATCTTCTAGCCCAAATATCTCTGTAAGTTCTCATCAGGGACCTACAGCACTGAACTATTGACCCATCACTGCATTTAGAGACTTTAGAAAGACAGACAGACACTGACTTTCTGTGTAGTTCAGGACAGCCTCAGGATGCCTGGCTTGGATTTCACATTGCATTTTCAATAATTGTGATAAAAAATTATTGTATTTTAAAAGAAGAGGGGAGTGGGTTAATAAGTGCATCTTTAAAGAAGTTTGGGAGATATTGCCCTCTTAGACAAAAGCTTCTGAAAACACAAGGTCACAGAAATTCAGGAACACAGCTTTTCTACAAGTCTAACCACCCACACCTCCGCTCTGACACCTCCACCAACAAGGTCACTATCCAGAACAGCATGCCCACAGGGCCTGACTTATGAGCACGGGCCATTCTTGGAGAGCTGGACTTGACTTGGAAAGCATAGGAGGTCCACTTATGCCAATCAAATCAGACTTCCAACACAGCTTTCTTCCACCATCCTGCCAAGGGCAGTCTGTCTTGAAGAAAATGCTTACAACCACCATCAGAAAGCAAGAGATCTGAGAACTCTGGGTGAGCACACAAATGTCCATGCTTCCTGATAGCGGCATCCTTGCCCACTCTCTAAGAGTCTTCACCACTGTGTTTGTGGATTCCATTTGTTGAAAAGCATCTCCTGGGTAATGTGGCCAGGGTATGTGTGAGGACACACACAATAACCGAGTCCACCAGCATCCTCCAGATGAAAAGCCCACTGGGACACGAATCCAAGCTTCCTTTTGCTTATGCGGTGTCGTCTTTGGGGACCCACCCAAAGGAACTCACAGTGGACACGTTTGTAGAGGCCACAACAGGGCTAACGAGGTCATGTGTGCAAGCATTTTAAAAGCCATTTTAACCCTACTTTACTGTAGGTATAGTGTCTTAGATTAGGTTTCTATTGCTCTGAGAAAACACTGTGACCAAAAGCAACTTAGAGAGAAAAGAGTTTATTTCAGTTTACAGCTTATAGTTCATCATCCAGGGAAATTAGGAAAGAAATTAATGCAGATGTCATGTAGAAGTGCTGCTTATTGGCTTTCTCTCCAAGGTTTGTTTAGCCTGCTTTCCAGGCACCACCCACCAGCAAGCTGGAACCTCCCACATCAATCATCAACCAAGAAAGTGCCCCCAGATTTGCCCACAGGCATATCTGGTGGAGGCATTTTCCCAACTGTGGTTCCCTCTTCCCGAATGACTCTAGCTGTGTCTCATTGACAAAACATTAGCCAGCACACAGAGCAATGCAATTTACATATTAAACAACACTACATAGATGGATCTAATTTCATTTTAAAAGGAAAAAGAGAGACAAAAATTTCAGGTTTTAGAAAACAAAGATGGTGTCACCCCCTTGGCGCTCTGAGGAGTCTGTGTCAGCTGTAAGAGGAGTCTGCATCAGCCGGAAAAGGAGTCCACAGAGCTTGTTGTAACTCCAGAACAACTTAAGAGACAGGTGGATCTCTAAGTTTGAGGCCAACTGGTCTATAGAGTGAGTCCAGGACAACCAAAGCTACACAGGGAAACTGTCTCAAAAACAAACAAAACACACACATACGTACTCACTCACAAAAGTCAAATCTTATGAGCAGATGCTTTTAAAATGTGGACTGACTGAATTGGAAGGAAAGATGGCAGACCAGAGGCATGCACAAGGAGAATGACAAATCTACACCCTTTGCTGCCCAGTCTCAGCTAGCAGCAGGCTGCGAGTACAAAAGCCCTTTCTGAGGAGCCCTGTGGCTGCCAGTCCTAATGACAGGGAGATGTGTGACAGCTCGGATCTCCTGCAGAACCAGGTCATTGCTGAACAGAGCCAGCTCCCAGCACAAAGGTTGAGCCTGGAGAGCCTCCTCGGAATGGCAGACCCCAAGGGCACGGAGATGTGCAGCAGCCAGGAGCTCTCCCAGAACCTGCCCGGGGATGCCCTGCCTAGCTGCAACATCACCCTGACTCTGGGCAACAGCAGCATATCTGAGAGGAGTTTCGGCAATGGTCCAGTATGTGTGGTGCTTCAGAACCAGATACCTTGAGCCAGACCAATGACTTGCTGCAATGAATATTTGCATGTAAATCTGTCTGGGCATATACACACACACACACACACACACACACACACACACACACACACACACACACATATATATATGTATGTGACACACTGCAGTTTCCAATGCCTCCAAGGTGGGAAAGACAGAGGAACGAAGCAGTGAGTGAGCAGTAGAGAGAGCCGGAACTAGAGACGGGTGTGAGAGAAGCCTGTGGTTGGACAGGGGACTATGTTGTTGCCTAGTAGGGTTGACAGGTGGTGTGCAGCAGCCTGGAGCTTGCACTCCGACTCAGCCCCTGAACTCTGCCCAGCGCACAATCATCCTGGTTATGAGCAACATGACAGAGTGTCTAAGATGAGGAAAGGTTCGTTTTCTAGATTGGACCTCCTCAAAGGAACTCTCAGGTCTGTGCTGCCCCTGGAGGCCACCTTGGTATCCGTAGTATGCTTCCCCAGGCTGTGTTGAATCCCCAGGTTCATATGGATGTCCATAGTTCTGCTGCAGCCAGGACCTGTGTTGATGTCCAGTGGCCTGTATTACCACTGAAGGCCATGTGGATATCCGAGGTCTGTGCTGGAGCCTGAAGCCAACATGCCCCTGGGCCGTTCTGCCACTGGGGCAGTGTTGATATGAGTGGCCTGTGCTGCCACCTGAAGCCATGGTGATGTCCAGGTCCATGTTGCTGCTGAGGGCCATGTCTGGATCCATGGTCCTACTGTAGCCGGGGTCTGTGTTGATGTCCATGGACTGTGCTGCTGCTGAGGGCTATGGTGTGTCTGTGGCCCATGAAGTGGCAGAGAGCCATGGTGATGTCTATGGACTGTACTGCCACTGGAGACCATGTTGAGGTCCACGGCACATGCTGACACCAGACACTACTTGGATGTCTATGGTCCATGCTGTCACCAGAAATCATGTGTAAGTCCATGACCCTTGCTCCCGCTGACTGTAAAGGGCAAGGAGCCTACTTTTGCAATGGTATTGATTACTGCAGACTCACAGTTGAGAAAGAGGGACATAGAAGGCTTCTGTGACAACTGCCCCTCCCCCCAAAAAGTACCAGCCTGGACAGAAAGCCATTGAAGAGAACTCTTCAAAACTGATAAGAATGCTGATGGCTTCTGGCGGGGATACAGGTGGAGAAGGACTGTTTTCTTTAAGGGGTTGGCCATGGGGAGTTTGACCATGCTTCAATGAGTGTATGGGCAACATACATTACACATGTCCTCCTCCTCCTTCTTCTCCTCCTCCTCATTCCCCTCTCCTCCTCCTCCTTTTGGGGGAAGGGTTACACGAGTGGGGGGTGTAGATCTGGAAGGACTGGGAAGTGAGTGTGCTTGGAGTTCATGATGTGAAATTCCCAAATAATCAATGAAAAATATTATGAAAAAATGTCCAGGTTATAGATCCCTTTCCCCTAGAACAAAAAAAAAAATTAATCACTTTTTTCTTAGTGGGTCAATGTGAAAAACTGTACTCCGTAACTCTTCACACCTAATTCCTATTGCACAAATGGTTAATGGAGTTAGAAAGAAAGCCTGACTTTCACAATCACTGCCTCACAATCATGGCTCACAATCGCTGCCTCACAATCACTGCCTCAAAATCAATGCCTCACAATCACTACCTCACAATCACTGCCTAAAAGTCACTGCCTCACAGTCACTGCCTCAAAATCACAGCCTCACAATCACTGCTTCACAATCGCTGCCTCACAATCACTGCCTCACAGTCACTGCCTCACAGTCACTGCCTCACAGTCACTGTCTCACAATCACTGCCTCAGGAGCACACACTGGATTCTTTTGGAACATAAAAATGGTTCTTATTACTTGAACACACAGGGAATTAAACTCATATATCCAGCATGGGAATGGTGGAGTGGAGTAGGAGGGTATGGGGAAGTAGGGGGATTTATGATGGTGCTGAAACTAGAAAAAAAATCCCTATACTCTATTTCTATTCTCTGTCCTTCTCCATCACAAAATACTAACCTCTCTTGATTTGCTTTATAAGTCTTAGACTATAATCACAATTATACCTATTTACATATAGGTGTACATATAAGCTAGGGTCCATATATGGGAGAGAATATGTGATGTTTTTCTGAGTCTGTAATATCTTACTTAATATTATACTTTCTACGGCCATTTATCGCCCTTTAAATTTTATGGTTTCATTTTTCTTTACAGCTGAATAATGTCCATTTTGTGTATGTACCACATTTTATTATCCATTCATCAACCAATGGACATCTAAACTGGTTCCATTTTCTTGCTTTTGTGAATAGAACAGCAATAAATTTTGAGTTGAAAATATCTCTGCTAAGATACTGGATGATGGAAAGACCTTCCATGCTTCTGGATTGGCAGAATTAATATCCAAAAAAATGGCTTCCCAAAAGATTTCCACAAATTCAATACAATACCAATTAAAATTCTAATGTCATATTTTACAATTCTAGAAAAAAATTCAAGAATTCATATGGAACTGTAGAAGACCACAAACAGCCAAAGCATCCTACGAAGAAAGAACTCAGATAGAAATATCACAATACCTGACTTCAAACGATGCTGCAGAGCCATAGTGACAGAGACAGCCTGGTACTGATAAAAAAAAAAAAAAAAAAAAAAAAAAAAAAAAAAAAAAAAAAAAAAAAAAAAAAAAAAAAAAACTGGCAGACTCTAATAGCACAGAAAAAGAAGACCCAGAAATAAACAAAGACCATGATGCTAAAAAACCTATCATCCAGGATATGGAATTACACACATATCTTTAACCCTATGCAAAAAATAACCTCAAAGTTGATCAAAAGACCTTAATTTAGAACTCCAAACACTGAAACTGCTGGGGAAAAGCAAAGTGAATACTCTTTAAGACATTCATTGGGGTAGGCAAGAAATTCATATTAGAACACAAATAACACAGAAACTCACCCTAAGGATCAGGAGATGGAATGACATGAAAATAAAAAGTTTCTGTCCAGCACAGTCAACTGTCAGTGGAGCAGACAGCCCACAGAATGGAAGAAAAATATTTACCATCTATAATTCAGATAAGGGGCTAACATCCATAATTTACAAATAACTACAAAAATAAAACAAAACTGCTATTCAATAAATGGGCTAATTAAATAAACAATTGGGTCTCAGAAGAAACACAAGTCGACAATAACATCTTTTAAAAAGCATTCAGCATCCCTAGACATGAGGGTGGGGGGTTATCATCATGAGTGTGAGCAAGCACACTATAACCAGACAGCAGTCATTTGAAAGCAACCCAGGCAGCCTTAATGGTTCCAACAACTATTTGTGGAGCATCTAACATGGGCCAAGAATCTAGTATGCATGTTCCCTGTGTGACCTGGGTTAGAAAGATGATTTAGAGGTGTAGACTGTGAGAGGAAAGAGCCACCCTTCAGCCTTGTTTGCTCAGTGCAGCAGAGAACCCCTATGCTGTCCTGAGCACCCCCTCAACTTCTCTCTGTGTATGAACCTTTACTAGTAACATGTGTCAGCCATGAGTCAGCCATGAGTCATAAACAAGGGTCTAGAAAATCATCACCCAGTGAGGAGGAAACCAGCCTCTGGGGTAAAATAAGCTATATCACAGAAGTTATAGGAATTCTGATGAAAGTGCTGTGACTTCTGCTTGCCTCCCAACAAGATTGGAAACAAAGGGTGGGGGGGCGCTCCTTCTGGCTAGAAATGGGTCAGTGAGAGGAGGGCTGTCTTAGTTTGCCCTCTGTTTCTGTGATAAAGGCCGTGACCAAAACAACTTGGGGAGGAAAGGGTTTATTTCAGCGGACAGCTTGTAGTCCATCATGAAGCAAAAGTCATGGCAGGAAGTCAAGGCAGGAACCTGGAACCAGAACTGAAGCTACAGCCATGGAGGAGTGCTGCTTTCTGGCTTGCTCTCCATGGCTTGCTCAGTTTGCTTTTATACAACCAAGACTCACCTACTCCTGGATGGCACCACCCACAGCAGGCTGGGCCCTCTCCCACATCAGTCATTAATCAAGAAAATGTAGGCGAGCAGTGATAGCGCATGCCTGTAATCCCAGCACTTGGCACTTGGGAGGCAGAGGCAGATGGATCTCTGTGAGTTCGAGGCCAGCCTGGTCTCCAAAGCGAGTTCCAGGAAAGGCGCAAAGCTACACAGAGAAACCCTGTCTCGAAAAAAAAAAAAAAAAAAAAAAAAAAAAAGAAAGAAAATGCCCCACAGAAATAGCCACAGGCTAATCTGATGAAGACCATTTCTTGTTGACATTTCCTTTTTCTAGATGAATTTAGCTTATGGCAAGCTGACGACAAACAAGAACAAAAACTAACCAGCACCGAGGAGCTGGGTGATAGACACTAAGGCAAGTGTCATGCCCAAAGACCACAGAGCCTGTACGTAGACTAGACAAGGGAGCCCACAACCTTGGGCCCTACTGTGGAGCAGCATAGGGACCACAGGAGCAGACCATGTCTTGCTCAGTGTTGAGAGGCCCGAACAACTAAGTTACACACTTTTCCTCCTGCAGCCTTCATCCCAGCTCACTGAAAGAATTATTCATATGCCCCAATGAGAGTTGAGACACAGGAAGTTGTTTAATAATGTGACGAGTATATAAAAAATACAACAACAGTCAGAGCTGGGGTTAGAAGGCAGGGCTATAAATCCAAGACTCATCCTTTGCTGCGCTGCCTGTTCATGGAGCAGTGTTTGAGTTGCCTGGCCAAAGGCCCAAAGATGTGCAGAAGATGGGTGTGTGTTAGTGTGACCTCTGTGACTATTGATGAAGAGGAGGATGGAGTCTGATATCATGGTGATTCTTGATTCTTTGCATATGACATATTTCACCCTACCCTAGTTAGAAGAGGTTAGCTAATCAGCTTCAGGTTACAATGGGGCTGTTCCAGTAAGAACCCAGAAACCCGCCTATTGCTTGGTCCTTTCTGAGGAAGACAACCCTAGTTACACCACCACCATCCTAAGAATGTTCTAGAACTCATGACCTACCAATCCAGCCATTGGTGACTGGACCAGAAGGGCATCTATAAACCCAGGCAGGGTAATCTCACCTCAAGGGGGAGGGTCATGACTGAGCCAATATGTCCTTTCTTTTAAGGAATGTGAGGACAATACACACAGAAAGGAAAGTGTACATTATATTAGGCAAAGCAGAGCGCTACTCAAAGGCCATCAGGACAAAAGCCCGCATGACTAAGTCCACTTATGGTAGAGAATTCATTTGATTTAGTGAAGCCCCAAACTCAAGAGAAGAAGAGTTTGTACTGCTCAAACCAAACATCTTCATTGACCTCCCAGGACTGACCTGTTTTCCAGACTCCTGAGCCCTGGTGACAAAAGTGTCCCAGGCCTTCAATACCCCTGCAGTCCAAATCTATGCAATTCCTCACAAAAAAGTATCCAGTTCTTAAAATTGTCTGGATGAGGCTCTGATCACTCAGCTAACAACCATAAAGCCACAAGGAGATTATATATAAAACAAGGATGCATTCAGGCCAGTTCCTGTTGGGATGAACTACTTCCGAATGGTCACTTCTTCCAATGCGATCTTGAGAGAAAGCGACACCAAAGTGAAAACCAAATGCCGGTTGCAGGCATCGTGGCTTTCGGTGAGCCCCTCTGGTGTGGGTTCCCATGCTAGGTCTGCTCTGGTAGTGCTCCTGCTTCTTACCCAGCACGTTAGCACATATCTGTCATCAGCTTATCCACACCCATGACACTTTTGTGTCTGAGAATGAGATCCTAACATCCATGGAAACATGACAGAAAATGGACAAGCTAAAAAAAAGAAAAAAAGAAAAAATAGTTGGAGCCTTTTCCCACCATCTCTCCCCCACCCCCATTTTTATCAGTTCTTTGAGAATTTTATACAATGGACTTTGACCATATTCACCACCCCTTCCAGACCTACCCACTTCCCACCCATCTTTGTGTCCTCTACATCAAGTACCGTTGGTGGCACCCATATGCTCTCGGATGTGTGGCATTCAATGGCCAAGCCACCAGGGCAGCGCCCTTAAAGAAAGCTTACTCTCCCTTTCCAAGCAGCTATCAGTTGCCAATAGCTCCTTAGCTAGAAGTAGGACTTCATGCCCACCTCCTCTCTCCATGCTGGGATCTTGTCTGCTTTTACAGGCCTAAGGTCATCCACTAAAAAACAGACCAAAAACAAACAAACAAACAACAACAGCAAAAACAAAACTAAAGAGTTATGCTAGGCTGGGAGGTGGTGTCGAATGCCTTTAATCCCAGCACTCGGGAGGCAGAGGCAGGCGGACCTCTGTGAGTTCGAGGCCAGCCTGGTCTACAGAGTGAGTTCCAAGACAGGCACCAAAGCTACACAGAGAAACCTTGTCTCAAAAAAAACAAACAGGGCTGGAGAGATGGCTCAGCAGTTAAGAACACTGGCTGTTCTTCTAGAGGTCCTGAGTTCAATTCCCAGCAACCACATAGTGGCTCACAACCATCTGTAATGAGATCTGCTGCCCTCTTCTGGCACACAGGCAGTACACTGTATACATAATAAATAAATAAATCTTTAAAAAACAAACAAACAACAAAAGTAATGCTAGAGTTAAAGGACATCATAAACCAAATGGATTTAACATATCTACTGTTAGGGACCAAGATTTCAGGAACCAAACATGAACCATGGAAAGTACTAGCTAAGCCAGAGAACAAGTCATAAGCCCACTGCCCCTTCCCAGAGCAGTAACACCTGTTTACTAACCTGAGGCCCTCAAAGATAAGAACATTCCACAGTCAGGTGCCATGGCAACCAAATGTAAAGAGCATTCCATGGTCAGGTAGCCTAGCAACAGAACAAATGGCCCCTGACCAGTGTCCTTAGCCGACATCTCGCAGTTGCATGATCTGCCTCACACGTCTTGCACCCCTTCTATGTTCTGCACGCCCCTTTTCCCTTTCCCTCCTCCCTGCCCCTTCCCCTCCTATGCTATATAAGCCTTGCGGAGAAAAATAAAATCTGCAGCTTGATCAGAATCTTGTCTTGCTGTCATCCCTCATGTCCTCTGTCTCTTTCATTCGCTCCCACAGGTGGGTCGCCCCTGTTGAAACCCCGGCAATCTACAGAACATTCTACCCAAGCACTAAAGTATACACATTCCTTTTAGCAGCCCATGGAAATTTCCCTAAAATTGACCACATATTAATAACACACAGAAAGTCTCAACAAATATACGAAATTGAAATCACGTCTTGCATTATATCTGACCTTCAACAAATAAGGCTGGGTACCAACAGCATCAGAAACTACAGAAACTTCTAGAAACTAAGATCATTCTGCCATCTCTTTCTTTAAGTTATTATGACATCTTTGTCAGTTCTAGACTACATCTCTGGACCAATTTGTGTTCA
This sequence comes from Onychomys torridus, assembly GCF_903995425.1. NCBI lineage: Eukaryota > Metazoa > Chordata > Mammalia > Rodentia > Cricetidae > Onychomys > Onychomys torridus. The sequence continues at coordinate 20,420,229 of NC_050456.1, forward strand.
AATCAACAGTGACCTGGCCTCTTCTTCAGGTACTGCAGCATACTCCAGGCTAATCAAGGTTTGCCATCAGGGACATCCCTGGCCTCTAACATCAAAAGACCAGTCCAAGTTTCAGCTGCTAGTTTTGACCATTACACTTGTATATTTTTTTCAGGTCTGGGACTTTCTTCCTTTTTGGTAGGGGAAGGGAATGAAATCCAAAGTGCTGGATATTCTACCACTTCTACCACTGAGCTGCACCCCTAGCCATGCCTGGGACTCCAGAAAACTAGGAGGCTAGGGACATCTCAGTGGTCCCCGTGCTCCAACTCTGACTCACTACAGTATCAGAAAGGCTCGAAAGTGTTTAAAACTTCAGTTAGAAGAAATATTTCTTCAGGTAAGAGACCATTCATGTGTTATCCTGAAGTCTCCATCACACCAAGTCTCAACAATGTGTCACAGAATGTAAATGACAAAGTGGCCACATATCAACTTACCTATTCAATAAGCCATATGGTGCAGATTAAATGGCAGGTTCTCCCAGAATAGTGTCAAACTTTCATCTTAGACATGATGCCTAATACAACAATAAGGAAAAAAACTTGAAATGATGAAATGACAGAGAGAAAAAGAGCAGAGGGGCCTAACAGATGCACAAACCATAGGACCAGACATTCATACAACAATATCTCCAAAATGCATCCATCACCAGGTCAAAATTTGGTGAGCCATTAACTGCCTGCCTTGTTTCTGGCTCTTCCTGGCCACAGTCTCCTCTCAGATAAATTTATTCATTGAAAACCTAGATTCTATGATGCAGGAGGACTACATCTAAAGCACTGAAGTCACCAGCTATGAACAAGAACCAGCATTGACCTGTGTTTGCTACAACAATGAAGCTTTTCTGTTCATGGTCTTCGGGGTGTGTTTGGAGATTTCACTGAGCTGTGTGGTCTTAATGGCTGTCTCCTCACACGCTCCTGCTGAGAGGCATTGTAGAACAGAGACATGAATGACTCTCAAGCTGAAATCTAAATGTTAATTTATGCAGCCAAAAGTTTTCTTTTTTCAAATTGTTTTCACTAGCCAAACAAGTTCTATTTCCAGACCTGGCCACATCATTATCTAGTGTTTCCAATGTGGTTGAAAAATAGGAGATTGCACTTTCAACCCTTTCACTGAAGTTCAAAGTCAACACTAACATGCATAATAAAAGTTCATTTTTAGGGAGCAGATTTCCATAGAGGTCAGATGCCTTTCAATTAGATATCTATTAGGACTGAGTTTGGTGAGGTGAACAATGAGACCTTTACTATCCTGATAGCTACTGTCGCCATGCAGGCAAGCTCAACTTTCAGCTTGTCAGGAAGCCAATATTCTAAAAAGGATGCTAACTGAAGGTAAGTGGATCACCCTGTGACAGCTAGTCTTAACTGCCAACCTGCCAGAGTCTAGAATCACCCAAGACATAGGCCTCTGGGCACGCTTCTGGAGGGTTATCTTGATTTTGTTAGTTGGGATAGGAAGACCTGCTGTTGGTGGTCCTATTTCCTGGCTGGGATCCTGGATGAGAGAGAGAGAGAGAGAGAGAGAGAGAGAGAGAGAGAGAGAGAGAGAGAGGAGCAGCATGCATTCATCCCTCTCTGCCTTCTGGCTGGGGTTGGGATGTGACCAGCTGTTTGAAGCTCTGGCTGCCTTACTTCCCCTCCGTACTGGACTTTGAACCACAAGCTAGAACAACCTGTTCTCCCTCAGGTTGTTTGTCAGAGTATTTTATCAAAGAAAGTGGAAAGATTGGAACACACCCTTAAGAAGTTCACATTCTTGGGAGAAGATGGGCAAGTGGAGCTGATATGTTAACTATTACACTAAAAAATTATAATTTGGGAGGCTGGAGAGATGGCTCCATGGTTAAAGAACACTGACTACTCTTCCAGAGGACCCATGTTCAATTCCCAGCACCCACATGGCAGCTCACATCTGTCTGGAACTCCAAGATCTGACACCCTCACACAGACACACATGCAGGCAAAACACCAATGCACATAATATAAAAATAAATAATTTTAAAAATTATGATTTGTTTGCATAAAGCAAACTTGGTGCAAGTTCAAGGATGGGAATGTGCTGGGAAGAGTTAGCCGTCCAGACTCAGCTCTGTCGAAAATGTCAAAGTTTCAGAGGACACAGAAGAGATGAAACCTGGAATAAACACTGAGCCTTGTCACTGTGGCCTCAGAAGAAAGAATAAACTAGCTCTCAGTGGACACCGAGGCAAACGACAAGTAGAAAGGAAGCCCCAGCATCTCTCTGTTCTTCGTCAGCGTGAGATGATGTCTGTTACTCTATATCCAGGTTAACAATGGTCCCTAGCCATGCTTCTCAGCACTAGTGAGCTGGGATGCCCAGCAGGCATTCTAATGACAAAAATCCTGTGCTTCCAATCTTATAGGCTGCCTCTCTGGTCTTTGTAAGTCCTCAGTATCATCGTCAAGGTCATTTATTAGGGTCATCATTATTAAATGCATTTGTATGTCCATGTTTAATATTATTACAGTTGTTACCAGAAATTTTGAGGAGTCCCATCTGGAGTGCCACATGTTACCAGCAAAACTGGAAACCCCCTGTCCCCTGCCACTTAAGGTTCTTAGTCTCGTTAATAAAAGAATTTGGGAACAGTCTAGAAGGTATGCTTGAAGATGATTTTATGAGAGTTTAAAGGAAAAAAAATCACAGGGCAGGTGAGCTTTGAATCTTAGCAACTAGCCAAAGCAGGAATATGGAGGGAAGGAAAACACCATGTCTCTTAGAGTTAGGCACAGAGCCACGCAACGGAAGCCTCTGCCTCAGCTTCAGAAAACAGCCAAGAGGCCTACGGACCAGACAAGAACACTCAGGTTCTGGGTAGCATCCAAGAGAAAGAAACAGAAAAGAGGAAAAGCATAAAGAGGTTATACCAGTACCAGGGTGGCCAAATTCAGACAAGAGGGGCTACTCACGTTGCCATAGTGACCAGGATGGAAATGGTCCCCAAGCTGATTATTCAGCTATGGACATTTTAACAGTGAGCATGGTAGTGAGGAAGAAAACGAAACAACTTGAACTAAGTTAATTCAGTGAGTTGACCGACGGCCTGCCGTATAGTGGAGCACAAGGGGTATGCTGCTGATAATCCAACCCCACCCAACTCTCAAAGCAGACAAACCCGGACAGAAAGACAGGCAAGGCAGCCGCCGTGGGGCTGGGTGGGAACTGCACTGAACTCACCAGAGAGGGTGGGCAGTACCTGAGCGGGACACCACAGTGGGGTCCAGCGCTTGCACAGAACTGGTTTAAAGCCCATCTCCCTCCATCACCTTTGCTGCAGCCTATTTCAGGGCCTGTGACTCACAGGAATACTTGAAACCGTTGCTAAATGGCCTTCCACACTCGGGTCTCTTTTCCATCCAGGGTATCTTTTAATATGTCACCGGGCTTATTCGCATAGAATTGAAATCTGATAATGACTCCCCATTGAGTGCTCGACAGTTGAGTGTTCACACGCATTATTTCATTCTACCCTGCCTTCCTCATGAGAAAGCTGAATGACAGTTAAACAATTCGCTCAGTCACAGAGCTCATAAAGTCAGCAGCAAGGTAAGTGGCAGAGCTGGGTTTCATGGCCACTTGTACCGAATACCGCTTCTGTCTTAACTACTACCATACATTCTCCCTCCATCAGGCAAGATTCTCACATGTGCAGAAATGACTTAAACAGAAAAACAGGGTTATTAAAACAAATACAAACTGTAGTTCTGCTTCCACTTAAAATTCAGAGAAGCACAAGAGGAGATTGTCTCCACCCTGCAATGTGGAGAGACTTAATAGTTCCGTTATGAGTTCAGCTTCTGTTGAGTGTATCAGATCACAAGAGCCTGAAAAGCTGTGGGCAGATCACAGACTCGAAGGAATCCCTGTCATCCTGGGCCACTTGCAGAGTTGGTAGTGCCCAACATGTGACAGTCTGACATGATGCTGTCATCAACAAGTGTGTCGGGCTGTCCTCATAGCAATCTTGGGGTGCGCGTGACCCTGGCCACATGTTAGGCATGCCCAGAGACTAACAGCCATCCAACCTGGAGGAGGTGATGTCTATGGCAGATACAAGCAAAATTTACCCCACTAAATTGCTGACAAGACTGATTAAGCCCCTGATCAGAAGAGCCTGATGGATGAAAAGCTACCTCCTTGGATTCGATTCAGTCTCTCTTCTTCTACAGTGTCTAGCATCCAAGGACAAGTCATAAGTGTCATGGAAAATGAAAACCAAAACACACATTTTCAAGCTGGGCATGGGGGTGCAGGCCATTGATCCCAGCACTTGGGAAACAGAAGCAGGCAGATCTCTATGAACTCAAGGCCAGTATAGTCTACATAGCAAGATCCAGGCCAGCCAGAGTTCCAGACCAGAAAAAAACAAAAATGGTATAAAACCATTCACAGGCCCTGACTCATGAACAACTCTATAAGGATGGAGGCCTAAAGCAGCTATAACTAATTTATTAAAAGAACTGGTGGGGGTTGGGGATTTAGCTCAGTGGTAGAGTGCTTGCCTAGCAAGCGCGAAGCCCTAGGTTCGATCCTCAGCTCCAAATTAAAAAAAAAAAAAAAAGAACTGGTGGAATAGTGAACATCATCCACAAATAGAGAGGCCCAAAACATCAATAAAAATTCATTTTGAGAACTCAAGTGAGAATTCTGGCAATAAAATGTGATATCAGAAATGAAACATTTCTTTAATGGTTTTATTAGCAGATCAAACATGACAGAGAAAAGAATCGGTTACCTTGAAGATGGATGAACAGAAATTATATAAACTGAACATAAAGAGAACACAAGAGGTGGAAATGGGAGCATTTGGGATGTAAAATAACTGAAGATCGTAGGAAAAGAGAGAACAGGACAGAAGAAAGTGACAAAGAGACAATGGCTATAGTTTCCCAAAAGTAGTGAGCCATGGAAAAAGAAGCTCAGAGACCCCAAACCATACACACACACACACACTCACACACACACAAACACACACACTCACACACACACACATACACACATACTCACACACACTCACACACACTCACACAAACACACACTCACACACACACTCACACAAACATACACACTCACACATACACACAAACACACACACATACACACACACTCACAAACACACACACACACACACACACACACACTTGCACACCCTTGATACTGAGGCAAAATGCTAGAAATCAGTGATAATGGAAATTGGGGACAGCAGACAGAGAAATCAGAAATAGTATATAGTAATATAATATAATAATGAGACTACAGTAAAAGTTTTTGTCAAAATTATGAAAGCCAGAAGACAAGTCAGATTTAGTCAAAGAAAGAAAAAAGATTTACACAGAATTGTATCTTTCCAAAGTAATGACAGAATAAAAACTTTTCCAGATAATCCATTGCCAGCTCAGATGGACAAGAATGTTAGAATGGGTCTTCTAAAAAGAATAACTATCAGAGTGAGTGGAAACTTTGTTTATTCAAAGAATTAAAAGTCTTCGGTGATATTTTAAATGCAGATTAAACACTTGGACATAGCTGTGTGTGCCTGCAATCCCAGCGCTAACCAATCAGTGATCTCCAGGGTCAGTAGACATCCTGTCTCAATGGAAAGACAGGAAGTAACTGAGGAAGGCATCCAAGCCCAGAGTTAATTCTGGCCTCTGCACACCCATGCATGGGCACACAGACGTATACATAAAAACACATACCACACATTTAAAATGTAAAATTAAAAGATGGAGATAGATACTAAATTTTTTCTAATTTTTGTTCTTGTTAAATTGACCACTTATAGCCAGGCAGTGCTTGCCTTTAATCCCAACACTTGGGAGGCATAGCCAAATGGATCTCTGTGAGTTAGAGGCCAGCCTGGTCTACAGAATGAGATCTAGGATAGCCAAAACAGTTATAGAGAGAAACCCTATATCAAAAACAAAACAAAACAAACAAACAAAAAACTGTTGACTACTTAGAGCAAAAATCATAAGCATGTGTTGTAGGATTCACATACACAGGAGTTAAAATGAACTCACTGCTCAAAGGGGGGGGGGGGAACCGCTTGATGCTCAAGCATGAGTTCAAATTCCCAAAACACACAAAGAAGGTGGGCATGGTGGAATAGGAACTGTGACCCCATCACTGGGGAGTTTGGTGCAGTATAGAGGCAGGAGGATTATTGGTATTGGCTGGTCACTAGCCTAGCTCTAGGTTCAGTAGAGAGATCCTATCTGGCCTTTATACAGAATGGGTGCACATATCACCTTCCAACATACATCTATACTATACATATACACACTCACACAGGTATACACATACACTCACACATACATGTACACACAAAAATATGTACACAAAAGATATGAACGGAAACCAAATTATACTCTTATAAGATATACTATCTGGTCAGACATGTCAGCACACACTTGTAATCTCACCACTTGGGAGGTAGAGGCAGGTGTATTGTGATTTGGAGGCCAGCTTGAGCTGTACAACAAGATCTCCTTTCAAAGAAAATGGGGGGGGGGGGTATAAGAGTACTATTTTTGCATTTGCTCATAACAAATTCTTTAAAATACATGTAGAACAGCTGTCAGAAACCAAGATCAAAATCAATAAATCTACAACTCTGGATGGAGAACATGACATTTGATGCACTGACACAGATGTCCAGCATACCAACACCTCACTGATAGTACTAGAACACTCCACACAGAAAGTACCAGGCTAAACATTGTCTCTAGTGCACATGGAACAGTCATCAAGAAGGACCATATTTTAGGCCATAGAACAAACCAATTCTTTAAATAATTGAAGTCATACATATTATATTGTTTGAACACTATGAATTAAATTATAAGACAAAAATGGAAAACCATTTGGAAAATGTACAAAGATTTGGAAAGTGTGCATGCCATTTCTAAATAAACTTTGAGCCAAATAAGAGGTTATGGGAGGAATTACTAAATATTTTGAATGTAGTGAAAACAAAAACAACACATATCATAATCTGCATCCTGCAGTGTTGGGGGCGGGGGGAATAGCATCAAGTGCATGTGTTCACAGAGGAGAAAAGACTGTAATTGCTGAGTGAGGCCCAGCATTAGAACCTGGGGAGGAGGAGGTAGATGCCATAAAAATGAGCAGAAGAAAAGAACTTGATGAAGAACAGAATGCCATGAAATGAAACATGGAAAACCCATGAAACGCAAAGCTAGTTCTGTGAAATTTTCAATGACGTTTAGAAACGTTCACTCAAATGTATCAAGAAAAGGAAGGAACAGCTCAGAATGCAGCTCAGTACTCCCGTGCTGGCCCAGCAGGCATGAAGTCCTGAATTTGAGCCCCAACACTAGTGTGGGGGCGGGGGAAATACCAGTTGTTGATATCAGAAGCGAAGGCCACTACAGATTTTGAAGATGGTTATATAATAAGTACAATTAGTAAAATCATAGGCCAACAAATATGACAAGCAAGGTCATTTACTTTCAAAGTAATGGTATTGACTACCCATGAACATCTGGAAACTGAAAAACAATACCATATGTCAACAAATTATAACACATGAACCGTTTGAGAATAAATCTAGCAAAATTCATGCAAGATATGTGCATTGAATATTAGCCATTATTGAAAGAAATGAAAGATGTTAAGAAATGAAATACTAAATCAGACATGGGTCAAACAATTCAACATTATTATTATAACATAACCATCCCCCATTCCCCAGTTGAAATCCTAGTTTCCACTGAAGGAATTCAAAAGCTAACTGAGGGGCTGAAGAGACGGCTCAACAGTTGGGAACACTGGTTGCTCTTCCAGAAGACCCAGGTTCAATTTCTAACATAATATGGTGACATACAAGCATGTGTAATTCCATTCCCAAGGGATCAGTGGGCACCAGGCACAACACACAGTACACAGACATATATGCAGACAAAACATCGATATGCATTAATAAATTAGTTAACAAAATAAAATGAGAAGGTAATTGACAACACTGGCATGAGCCTAACAGCAATACAGAGGAAACAGTCCAGATTTAGAGCTCTGTCTGTGTAGTTGATTGACATCCACATTGCTCAATGGTGAGAGAATTGTGCTTTCTATAGTGATGCTAGGAAAATCCACCCAAACAAACCATTAGTTTACCATTGGAAACATTTTAATCTCCATCTATACACAAAACAATGAACCCAAAGTAGATTATAGTCCTAAATGTAAGAATCAGAGCTACACAGTTGCCTTTAGCCTACCAGCTATGGGTGGGTTAAGACTTCTGTTGGTCTTTTCTCTGTCGAACACACAGATTGCAAGCCCAGCACCACCTAGAGATATTTGGCAATAGTTAACTCTGCAACTCTCACACAATTGAGCCTGTATAATGAGTATTCAGAGACCGGTAATTCCTGGGGGGATGCTCACCAACCTAAGACAGAATGCCTGTGTGGCCTGGACAGGTGTCTCCATGAAGGGTAAGGTGACCTGCTGATATCCCATGCAACCTAAGTCAGAAGCTCATTTTTCAGTAAAAAAGGGGGGGACCTGTTTTGGGTAACTGTTGCCTTGCTTGCTGACCTTGACTTTGATATCCTCTCTATGATAATTCCCTGTGAGATTCCACCCTCACAAATGCTTAAGGGATGTTCCTTGTCTGTGTATCCAGCATGTTGGGTGTTAATAGCTTAGATGCAAGATTGTAAAACATTGGAAGCAGGGTTGGGAATTTAATTCAGTGGTGGAGCACTTGCCTAGCAAGCACAAGGCCCGGGGTTTGATCCTCAACTCAAAAAAAACCAAAAAAACAAAACAAAAACAAAAACAAAAAAAAAAAAAAAAAAAAAACACCTATCAGAAGTGAACTTCTGCCCTCCGGGGTTCTCCCATTGTTCTGTAAGCCTGTATTTAAGACCTCCTCCCTCCTTCAATAAATGGCATTTGGAAGAAGAAGAAGAAGAAGAAGAAGAAGAAGAAGAAGAAGAAGAAGAAGTCAAGATCATGCATGATGGGGAAACCCATAGAGCCAGCTGACCGGTGCTAGTTGGAATTCACTGACTCTGGACTGACAGCTCGGGAACCCGCTGAATGTGGGTGACAGTTGTGTGGCTTGATCTGTTTGTGGGGTTCCTGGCAGTGGGACCAGGACTTATCCCAGGCGCATGAACTGGCTTTTTGGAGCCCATTCCCTGTGGTGGGATACCTTGCTCAGCCTTGATACAAAGGGGAGGGGCTAGGCTCTCCTTCAACTTGGTATGCCAGACTTTGTTGACTACCATGGGAGGCCTTACCCACTCTGAGGAGTGGATGGGGGTAGAGTGAGAGGGAGGTGAGGAGGTGGGAGAAGGGGAGTGAGGGGGGACTAGGGTTGGTATGTAAAATGATAAAAATAAATAATTTTAAAAAATAAGAATCAGAGCTACAGTATTCCTAGAGGAAAGTCTTTGCGATTTCAGATCACACAGATCTGAACAGGACATAAGAACCATGAACAAGCAGAAGTTCATATATTACATCTCTTTGAAATTGTGATTCTTTGATTGCTTTCTGTCGCTGTGATAAACACTATGGCCAAAAGCAACTCGGGGAGGAGAGGGCTTATTTCACTTACAGGCTGTAGTCTATCATGAAGGAAGGTCAGGACAAAAACTCACAGGCAGAAATGGAAACAGAGGCCATGGAGGAAAACTGCTCACTGCCTTGCTCAGCCAGGTTCCCCAGCCCCCAGCCCCATTTACCTGCCAAGGGGTGAGCAGGGCCCTCCTACATCTATTACTAATTCAAGCAAGTGCTCTACAGACTTGCCAACAGGCCATCTGATAGTCTCTAGTTGGCGCCATTGATTTTAAAAAACTTAAGAAAATAGAAAGGGCACAGATTTGGAAAAATATTTGGAGAATAATATTGGATTAAAATACTTTGTAGATAGTATAACATACATCTTTTGATCTCCTCATAAATATGTTTGGTGAAGACAGAACCACAATGGCAAAATGTCAGGTCAGAGGATACCAGGGGCTGGGTGTAGGGAGAAGGAGCTGACATCAGAAGGGCGCAAGGGACACTTTGGGGCTGTGGGTGATAGAAATAGTTATCATGGAGTCCATACAACTCAAAGTATTGGTTAAAATATAAGTTGAAAGGACACCTCCTACCCTCAATGGGATATGGTTAACAGATATGAAGTTAAAATAAAAAAACAGATCACATACTTCCAACATATAATGGCACAGGATATGCATTACCATTCCAAAATGTAGGAAAGGGAGCATAATAAGGAAATACTGGACCAAGGCAAAACTGAAAAACAGCTGGGAAAACTCCAAATTCTGCATCTCCATGTCTGATTTCAAAATACTCTTAGATATCCAACTCCTTTCACATACTTCTCTCTCTTGGGCTGGTTCCATTCCCTGTTCGAAGCATTCCTCGGCAGGTATCCCACAACTCTGACATCTCCAACATCTTGGGGTCTCCAAGGCAATCTAGGCTTCACTTTCACAGCTTCATTCAATGGCCTCTCTAATCCTCCATTCAGGGACACCCCTGACCCATGCCTGGTCTCAACAGCTTTCCTAAGTCTTGGAGGAAATATTCCATAACCTCTTTCTTCTGTCCTTAAAGCCAGAACTATGTGGTCAAAGCTGCCAAGTTCTGCTGCTTAATGGGAATGGAACATGGCCCCCTTGTTCGATTACATCTTCACCAGCTTTCTGTTTTCAATGTTTTACTTCACTGCCTATGCTTGGCTGTCCTGGAACATGCTCTGCAGGTAAGGCTGGCCTCAAACTCAGAGATCCACCAATATCTGCCTTCCAAGTGCAGGGATTAAAGGTGTGCCCCACCACACTCAGCTCTTAGCTTTTCTTTAACTCTTTTTCACAAGTTGAAAATTTAGGCGGTGGGATCTTGCCCTGAGGTCCCCACTCCCTTTAATCCATTTCTTACTCTGTTTATCTCTTTGAACACAGGCTTTAGCTCTATTCTATTTCCTGGTCCTTCTTTTCTCTTCAAATATTTTTAGGAGCTCAGTGTGATCCTTTTCATCATATATCTTCATTAGAGTCAACACTAATAACCATAGATCAGAGTCTATACTAGGATGTTTTGAGATTGCCTCTGCCAAGGGAATTAATCCAAAACTCTTCACTTTAATCTCAGGTAAACTTTTGGCACAAGGGCAAAAAGCAGCCATATTCTTCACCAACATATCACAAGAATGATTTCTAGGCAACATACTAAAATTCTTCTCCTCTGAAACCTCTTGAGCCAGCCCTGCACAGTTCAAATCATTCTTAGCACCACTGTCTTCCATGCTCCTACTGGTATGGCCCATCAAGCAGTGCTTAAGGCATTTTGCTGCTTTCCTAACCCAAAGTAACAAAGTGTAGTGGTATTATGTTCCCCAAAATATTGTATACGTTAATAAACTTATCTGGGGTCAGAGAATAGGACAGCCACAATATTAAACATAGAGGATCGGCAATGGTAGCACACACCTTTAATCCTAGCATTCTAGAGGCAGAAATCCCATCTGGATCTCTGTGAGTTCAAGGCCACATTGGAAATGGCCAGGCATGTTGACTCATGCCTTTAATCCCAACAAGTGAACCTTTAATCCCAGGGAGTGATGGCAGAAAGCAGAAAGGTATATAAGGTATGAGGACCAGAAACTAGAAGCTTTTGGCTGGTTAAGCATTCAGGCTTTTGAGAAACAGTTAAGCTGAGATTCATTCTAGATAAGGATTCAGAGGCTTCCAGTCTGAGGAAACAGGATCAGCTGAAGAACTGGCGAATTGAGGTAGCTGTGGCTTGTTCTGCTTCTCTGATCTTCCAGCATTCACCCCAATAACTGGCCTCAGGTTTGATTTTATTAATAAGACCTGTAAAGATTCTTGCTACAACAAAGTTCAAATTTCTCCAAACAATAACATGGTAAGGCCTCTCACAGCAATACCCTAATCCCTGGTACCAACTTCTGTCTTAGTTGGGGTTTCTATTGCTGTGAAGAGACACCATGACCATGTCAGCTCTTATAAAGGAAAGTAGTTAATTGGGTAGCTCACTTATAGTTCAGATTTTCAGTCCATTATTATCATGGTGAGACAAGGCAGAGTTCAGGCAGTCATGGTGCTGGAGCAGGAATTGAGAGTCTTACATCTTGCGCATGAGATTTCATATATGCTCAACCACCTCCACAATGACACATTTACTCCAACAAGGCCACACCTCCTAATAGTACCACCTCCTTTGGGGGCCTTTTTTTTTTTTTTTTAAACCACCACAGGGCCCAAGGCTGAGTCCAGTCAACATCTGAGCTGAAATGGGACCTTGGCTTATGGCTGAAATTTTCTGTGAATACTTCTCACTGATAACTAGCAAGGTCAACAAAATTACTTGCTACAAAATGAAGAGAACATAGCAAACAGATCTAGCTGGCCTGAAACTCAGATAGCAACTTCATCCTTATTCACTGACACAAACTACTACCTGAGACATAAAAATGGGGATACTCCAAGGAAGAGAATTCCAGCAAAGTGTGTTTGAGGTTGGCTCAAACAGGAGTTCCTGGTACAGCAGGCAGGCCCCACTGTCTCCCACATTTACATAGCCAGCTTGTACCACTAGTCCATATACCAAAGAGAATGTGCTTGTCAGTTCCACCTAACTTGATCTCTCAGCTGCTCTGTCCTCTCTCACTATACTATACTGTACTGTACTGTACTGTACTACACTAATCTATAGTATACTATACTAACACACTATACAAAGACCCCTTCATCATGATTATCCTGCTTCCTTGTTTAAGATGGCTGCATGCCTTTTTTTCTCTGTCACCTTTGATTTTTTTCTATAGGTTAACCTTATGAACACATAAGCCTTTTAATTTTTGTTTTTTGAGTCAAGGTTTTGAGTAGCCAGGCTGGCCTCAAACTTGCTATACAGCTGAGAATAATCTTGAACTTCTCGTTTCCTGCCTCTACCTCCCAAGTGCTAGAATCACAAGGCATGTTCCATTACACAGTTTATGCAGTGCTGGAGATTAGTCCCAGGGCACTCAGCAAACAGTCTATGAACGGAGCTACATCCCCTAAGCCAAGGATTTTGATTTATGTGTGGACTTCATTTGCACCTTCATTTTTATTTCTTAAAAGTTTGTGGTGAAGTGGTTGCTTCCCCCAAAACACACTACACCTTACCCCCTTATTCATTTATTTATTTATTTATTTGTTTGTTTGTTGAGGTGAGCTGTGGAAACACTGGTTCCAACTGACAGGTCACATACAAGTGGCCACTCATGGCCAAATGGTAGCGAGCGATGGGGAGTCGGAGAAAGTGAGATGTTCATCCAGAGCTGAGCAAATCTGGCCAGGCATGCAGAAGCCAAGGCAAGAAGAGCCACAGGCTGGTAAGTGCTACCCTGACCCCTAGCCCTCCTCCTATCTGTGACAACAGATCTGTGGGGCTTGCTAGATCACCCTGCTTGTCCTCCTGGAGGGCCCGGACAACAGCTCAGGGACAACAGAAATGTATAATTTGCCAGCTTCCAACAATGGTTCCTAAGAGCCTTTGAAGCGGAACATTTGAAAAAAAATCACAAGGGAGAAGAAAGACTGAAGTCATTAGCAAAGGAAAATCCCCAGAGGGACCCTCGCTGTCCCAAGCAGTCTCTCCAGGCTTGGGAGCATGCACCATACCCAGCTTGTGCCCAGAGAGAAGAAAACTTTGTGACCTTACAAAAAAGTTACATAAACAACACTACCTTCTTTGTTGGTTCCTTTTCCCCCCTCTCACTTTTTTTATTTTTGGATTGTTTTGAAATAGATAATTTTACTGATCCAGCAGCCAAGAACTGTTGCTCTGTCTTGAGGATCTGTTGGATGCCCTTTGGCAGGACTGTTTGTTTGCCTAAGATTATTCGTGTCTGCTGGGGACATAAAAATGAACCCAGGGTTGGAGATCACTGCACCTGAATAAATTGGTTGGAGCCGACACATAGGAAGTTCTCAAGGACCGCAACCTCCTCACTCATTAGCTCCCTGTTTCTTCAATTTGAAGCCCCCCACCCCTTGATGAAGATACAAAGATGGGTGTCTTTACAGTCAGGCTGACCTAGTAAATGGTACACAGAAAGGGGGATGCCAAATCTGCCAGGGTCCGGAGTCAGGAAGGCAGAAGAAAAGAGAGAGAGGGAAGCTGCCAGGCAAAGCTCTCCAAGATGGCTCATTGCTTAGAAGCTGTTACGCCAGTAAAAGGACATGCCCCAAAAAGAAATGAGGAAGAGGACAGTTGTCTCAGACATGCACAGACGTCGGAAAACTGATTAGTTCCACGTCTAACGTTCCCTCCTCGATCTTCAGACTCAAAGGAGATATTTCCAGATGTTCTGACTAACCAGGAGGAAACAGTGGCCGGATCCATGCTGTTCTGAAGTGAGGCTATATTATGCAAAATAATAAGACACAACCTGGTGGGAAAGGGAACTCACACTTTGCATGAGGCTTTCTGCTTTGATGTACATCTGCTTGAAACACAAGTATAGAAACTTCTACAGACATGCCCTCCTGAGTCCAAACACACAAAACAAGGAACTCAGGAGAGACGACCAAGACTTTCTTCAAATAAGAACATATCCCACAGCTGGTCTTTGTGCGGCAGATATCTGAAAAAGAAAATCTTCTAAATCACAAGGCTGTGTGAGCTGAGTTTGCCTTTCTTTAATTTCAGCCACTCAGAATAGTAATTTTTCTATTAAATGTCCTTTCTCTAGCGTAAAAATAAAAAGGAAATCTTTGAGAAATTACAGGAAGCATGTAATGCCAGACATTTCTAACTCCACGCTGTCAGTGTTCAACTCATCTTTGCAACACCCCCAACACTCACCTGAGCCCTTCCCTTTTGTGTGGAACTCTCTAGAGTAGACACTGGTTCACTGCCCCATCCCAATAATGAGTAGAGAGCTTGACTCACCGTCGCGCTGAGCAAGGACGAATGCAATCCTTCTCAAGATGAACGAAGCCCACAATGTCACAACCACTTTCTAGACTGTACCCTTCCTGCAAACTGCCTGCCGAGTTTCTTTCTGAGCAGAGGGGACTGTTTTGACATTGGCACATCAGGTTTTAAGAACGAGCGGAGGGTCTATACTTGTTAATTTACAAGAAGACATCGATTTTACTGGTTCTGAGCTGAGAATCATCCTGGTAACACAAGAGGAGGCAGAAATGAGGCCATGTTGATTTTTTGGAGACCCTGCCAGCCAGCAGCTCCTGCCCCACAACACGACAGCATTCTTCTCTGTTTGTATTGGAAAGCGATGAGAGCCCTCGCTGTGCGTCTTATCAGTTTCCAGGTGGAGGCAGTGGGCCCAGCCACTTCAAACAGGGAAGTGGGCCAGAGGGAGCCACAACAGAGTCAAGAAACCCACTACAGCCCGCTGGGCCCAAGGCTTTGTGGATACAATACCTGACTGTTGCCCTGTACCTGCACTGCCTGCTGCTCCCTCTGACGTTTGCCAAGAGCCTCCCTATGCTTAAGGGAGAGTCTTTTTTATGCTGATGGAGTAAAGAACTGAAAATAAAAGAACCTTGCTACCTCTTCTCACTCCGTCAAACCGATGTTAACTCTTTGTGACTACATTGACGAAAAGGAGGAAGGAAACAAGGAAAGAAGGAGGGAGGGAGGGAGGGAGAGAGGGAGGGGGAAGGAGGAAGAGAGATACAAAGAGGGAAAGCAAAGCGCACATCCAGCAGTCCCAGGCAGATGTGCCTCCCAGGGGACGTATGTCTGCATGTGCCTTAAGGCTGCTTTATGCCGCCCTGAAGTCCCTCATCTCCCCCTTTCCTCTCCCGAGTCCAAGATGGTTTTCTCCTTTGCCCCTTCCATGTGCCTCCTTGGATGGATCTGAGAAGAGTTGGAGTGTGACTTGCTTTGCTCCTTATTTCTTATTTCACCCCACATCTTATCTCCTGATTTCATCCCCACATGGCAGCTGACGGACTGGCTTCCTCCCGCACTGTACTGAATGGCAACTTGTCTTTAGAGTGTCTGTGCGCTGCTCCTCTACCCTCACCCTCACCCCTAGAAGCTTCAAAGCCACATCAACCTGAAGTGAGCAGCCTCTTGTATCCCTCAGGTAAGTCAACTGGGCTGAATGTAGCAGAAGTTTCCACACAGCACTCTGTCTGGAGCTGATGGCTCCCATGAGTAGTCACTGTGAATTCCCTTCTCTGGACTTCACAGAGCTGCTTTGCTATTTTCTACAGAAGGGGGCTATGCAGCCTTCTGTCTGTCTCCATGAAGTGCTTGTCAGGGACCAGAATTCATAGTTCTTTCCTCTTAAGAATTCCACAGGAAATGTTTCCTGGGTGCATGTCTTAGTATCTGCAAACACTGTAACTTCAGACTACAAGATAGCTGGGTGAGAGGAGCCTTGATTCATGACAGAAATAAGGAACTGTCTAGCAACAGCATCAAGCTTTTATGAAACTTTTCAACACAATCTGACACCGATTAAACTACTAATTAAACGAGCCCCACCAGTTTACACATTTACTGCTACATACTTCGAGATCATATTCACTGCCCTATACTGTATTAGAGGCCATGACAGGTTTCTGTGATGCATTTGCCGGCAGAGAAATCCTCCCCAGCATTGTCTGATTCCATCTGTCCAAGGACACTGTGCTGCAAATGACTTTAATAACTGTGATGGCACCTCCCAAGGTGGTGTAAGTTTGACTGCACATTCCCACACACCAGGGACACAGCTTTCTCCTTAGACTAGGAAGACTGTCCGGGTACTCAATGGTTGCCTGGTTGGGTTAACTATACATGGAGTACAAAGCAAACAAGCAGTCCAGACCCATTTGGGGCAACATCCTGATAACAAGGACTGACACCTAAGGCCAGCTACGGCCACCCAGTTCATGACAGGGCTTGGTCAGTAATGCTTTTTGGTAACTCAGAGCTAAACAGCACCACTGAACACTGCCACACAGGCAGTATACTGTCCAAAACACATGGGTCATCCAAGAAATATGAAGCCAATGAAGAAGGCCAGCAGACAGCATGGCGCCAGCCGGGCATGGGGCTCCAGACCAACATCAATTTCGATAAATCAGTGACATCTAACTTCCCATCCTGCAGGGCAGAACTTGGACCTACCACAGATGTCACCTCTGACCTCTTTCTCACTTCCTCTAGAGCTACTTTTCAGGACTCCTGAAATGTTCAATTCTGGTACAGAATCAACACCACCTAAGGCCTAAGATGCTATTGGTCTACCAAAACTAGAGCCATAACTTAATGTAAGGCCACAGACAGGACGCACAGCCGCGTACCAGCAGAAACCTCTGCTTATTACTGGCATGGAGATGGTCTAAAGGAATCTTCTGAGTGGTAGTTACAGACATGAGACACACACGTGTGGTTGCCAGCTAACACAGCATCAGTTTAACTCAGAAAGGGCACTCCAAAGTTTAGGTTGGAGTTCATAGTATATTTTTAAGTAGTAGGTAAATCTTAAACACCATTGTTCTACCTGAATATTTCTCCCACCCTTGTCCTCTACCCCTCACTCAGACAGCAGAAGGAAAAAGGCAGACATCAAACTGAACCAGTGATCATGAGGAAAAGGCTAAAGAACTCATCTATGCCATTTGGCTCTTTCCGTTGAGGTAACTGGACTGTATAGTCCCACACCGACCATAACATGATAAGAATTTCCAGGCATGATGATACATACCATCAATCCCAGCACTTGAGAGGCGGGGGCAGGTGGAGCTCTGTGAGTTTGAGGCCAGCCTAGTCTACGTAGTGAGCTCCAGGACAGGTCAGCCAGGGCTATACAGAAAGACCCTATCACAAATAAATAACAAAATAAAATAAAACAAACAAACATAATAAGGACTTCTATTCAAATTTCCCAAAGACTTCACTGCCAGGTAAGAACCAAGGAAAATTATTGAAAACTAAGCTGATTGAGCTGCTTTACTGCCAAGGAAGGTGCTGCCAACTAAACCACAACCCACACCATCTCATTATGTACAGGTTATAAGATGGGACATTAAAGACTTCCAGTCCGGTGCTTCTGGGACTGTAACAAAGACATCAGCACTCTGGTATATTCAGGTGGTCTACTAAAGAATCACAGGCTCTAACCAAAAGGCAAAGGTTTTATTTAGAAAACATGCTGACAGGGTGAATCATGAATTCATAATTTTAAGAAGCCTGTGGATGCTGTGTTATTAAGTAAGCCCAAAAGTGATAGCAATGTTAACATACGATAAAAAAAAAAAAAAAAAAAGACCAAAGACCATGGTAAGCTTCGAGCTCATTGGCATTCATTTGGTTCAGCCACCTCAACTGGCTAGTGGCAAGAACGGAGTCACATCTATAGATTAGGATGAGCCACAGCCCACACACTGCTGCTGTTAACAGCGTAACCTGTGAGGCACATCCTTGGTCATCTGAGCCGACCTTCCCACTACACTGGCTTGGCCATCCTGCCCAAACTACATCTGGTTTGCGGAAGACTTGAAGATGATCCAGAGAAGAGCAACAAAAGTGTCTGGAAAAAAATGGAAGAAGGGCCACAAAGGAAGATGAAAAACAAATGGAGTGGTAAAAAAGTTCTGCCGAAGATGTGGCGGCTAGGTGACAGTTTCTAGGATACCCCTAGGGTACGTGCCTTCCTTCACGTGCAAAGGATTTTGGAAAACATCACAACTGTTTGGAAGCATCAAGTTCAATGCACAAGTACATTCACTATATTGTTGCTAACCATCACTATCACCTCCACCACACTCTCTTTGTCTTGGAAAGCTGCAGCCGCCATTCTGCATCCCCCTAGCCTCTGGCAGCCACCCACTTTCCATCTCCACAAAGCTAACAGCTCAGGATACCACATAAAGTGGAGTCACACAGGATTTAAGCTTTGGCCACGGGCTTATGTCCCTTAGCATAATGTCCCCAAGTGTGGGTATTATTTTTAAGAAGGCATTTAACAAGCATTAACTGAGGATAATGACCAGCTGCTTCCCATCATCCATAAGAACAAAGCAAACAAGTTTAAGTTGTGGGGTTGGAAAAGTTGTCATGTGGAACACAAGCTCCTTGAAAAAAAAAAAAAAAAAAAAGACTATGCCTTTTCTCAACACTCACAGAACAACCAACCGTGCTTGCATACACAAAACTGACCTGCAGGATAAATTAAAATTGTGAAATTCCACAAGCCCTCATGGAGCCTTTGCTTGTGATACTGTGGACTGTGCTGAAAAAACACACCACCCTTGTCTTTGATGACTATACAATTTACAGAAACAACTAACTTTCTTCAAGTTCTTATGGTGCGGTCATGCCACAGCCCAAGGATCACCAACAATGTCCAGACTGAATGCTAACTCCTGTAAACTGTGCAAGGCTGCCTACAGTCCTGGAAAGAATCCTGAGTTCAAGAATGAACACAGAAAGGACACCACATCTATGGCTGATCCTGGGTCAAGAAGAGACAGGCACCGGTGAGTGAGTGTGACAAAGCCACATTCCTGCACTTCCTGCTCAGACTCTCTACCTTTGTTTCCTACTGCCAATGGCCGAGTGGGATCTGCACCCGGTTCACACTTCTCTCCAGATAACGTGTCACAGTAACGGTCAGTACCACACTTTGCATTCACCTAGCATGCCCACACTTGGCAAGGTACTAATGCACAGTCACAGGACCAGACCCAGCAACCGTGGCAGTTACTTCATTGCGCACATCCCCACTTGCCTGCTGTCTGGATTCTCCGGCCATTGCTCCATCCTTTCTGTTCTTTGTGCCATCGCTATTCCTCCCTGGCCTTTCTTTTCTTCCTCTTCTTTCTTAGGGGACTCCCAGCTTTCAGGGACCCTCTCCCTGGGGGCCCTGTGTGCTCCAGGCTACCTTTTCTCATTCCTGAAAGTGCAAATGAAGTGCTGCCTAAAGGTGTGGCCTCCAGGTCCTCCTCCACCCTCTCTGCAGGATAGGGGTCCTTCACACAGCCACCTGAAACCAGTTGTGACCAGTAATTACCCATTTTAGTGGGACTTTTCCTTACAGCCCTTAAACACTTCCCTGTGCTGGTGACCCACCCACTCCACAGAATTATTTCACCTTTTCACTAGCCATGCACATTTCTACTTTTTTTCTTCTTTCCTCTTTTTATACACCTTCAAAACACAATCCTAAATGTCTTTGTCCCCATGGTCAGGACCATGCAAACTCTTGCTGTGTGTTTTTGCCATCTACTCACCCAACTGTCTCCTGTTCAATCCAACTACATAAACCCACACACCTGAATCTCAGCCTGATCCAGCTCAAGCTCCTTCCCCTTGCTCCTCCTCCAAACAAAGTCTCTCCAAGCACATCCCCTTACCTACTGTATAACTCTCTTGATGCATTCCTTTAATCTCAGCATGTGGGAGGCAGAAGCTGGTGGATCTCTGTGAGTTTGAAGCCAGGCTGGTCTACAGAGTGAGTTCTAGGAAATTCGCCAAAGCTACACAGAGAAACCCTGTCTCAAAAAACAGATAATAATAACAATAGTTTTATGTCTTTATAATTACCATCTTTATCCACACGTCTGTCCAGCCCAGGAACCTGGGTCATCCCAGATCCTCCCTCTTCTCTTACTGTCAATCACAGTGATCCTGGGTAACTCTCCATCCTTCTCTGTTTTGTTCTTTTCTCCATCCTCCCGTCAATGTCCTGACTCGGGGTGTCATCATTTTTCATCACCGCAACAGCCACCAACCTGTCATTGAAGTTCCTGCCCCATTCCGGTGCTCCCTGCCTCCTGTAGAACCATCCTCTAGCCCACCTTGTCTTACTTCTTTGCTTGGGATTCTACAATGGTTCCCTGTAGTCTACAGGATGGACTCCAAGCACCGGAAGGGCGTGTGAGGCATTGGGCTTGGCCCATGAGAACAGCCCCTTCTGCCTTTCCTATACACTTCAGTTTCCAACAATAACGAAGTCCTCACATTCCCAGGACCAATCTGTCCGTACCTCAGGCCCTTCCCTTTGCCAGCTCCCGGTCCCACCCTTACATGAGGCTTCCTAGTTCACATCCACTACCCTTCAAATCCCAACCCCAGTGCAAAGTCCTCTGCACTGCTGGACTCCCCAAGCTGCGGGCGGCACATGTACATCCTGACTAGCTTGAGCCAAAAGGGACAAAAGAGAGTGTAGGAGGGTTCACAGCTCGGAAGGGATGGTAGGTCTCGGAGGCAAGTCAAGGCCTCCTTTGCCCATGCCCGTTCCTGACTCTCAATTTTTTTTAAGCTGAGGATCGAACCCAGGGCCTTGTGCTTGCTAGGCAAGCGCTCTACCACTGAGCTAAATCCCCAACCCCCTGGCTCTCATTCTAAAAGGATGTTCCTTTTCAATGTTTCTCTTCTACTCTAAATTTCTGTCCGTTTCCTTAGACCTAGGCACTGGTGCACACTTGCAGTCCTGGTTTCCCAGGAGAGTGAGGCAGGAAGGTTGCCTGAGCACAGCGGACATCCTAGGTAAAACATCAAGATTGCACCTTACTAAAAAACATATATATTTAATTTCTAAAAATATGCTTCAAGAATTTGAATATGAATACCTTTTCATGCTGGCCAGTAGTGGCGCACGCCTTTAATCCCAGCACTCGGGAGGCAGGGGCAGGCGGATCTCTGTGAGTTCCAAGCCAGCCTGGGCTACAGAGTGAGATCCAGGACAGGCACCAAAACTACACTGAGAAACCCTGTCTCGGGGAAAAAAAAAAAAAAAAGAATACCTTTTCAGATCTCAGCTGTATTCATCTAAACCTAGAAATTAGATCTTAAAATATCTGACCTATTACTAAGTTACACCAATAGTTAGTAGCATCTGATGGGTTACCTTATTATCAGAAATGTGCAGCATGGGAACGAGTTTGTATATTGAAAATAACTAGTGCAGTTAATGGAATGCCTTCAACAAATACTTCTATTACCTTTCTAAAGCAGTCGATAAAAAAAAATAAGGCTGGGTGGTGGTGGCGCAAGCCTTTAATCCCAGCACTTGGGTCCCAGAGGCAGGCGGATCTTTGTGAGTTCAAGGCCAGACTAGTCTACCAAGCGAGATCCAGGAAAGGCGCAAAGCTATACAGAGAAACCCTGTCTCGAAAAACAAAACAAAAACAAAAACAAAAGTTATTCCTAGAGACAACCTTGAGACTCTCCCCCATACAGTCTAAATGCCTCAAAGATGCCATCCTTGAGATAAAAAAATAAAATAAAAACTTTCAGAAGAGACAAATAACCTCTGCAAAATCAATCAGCTGACCCACCCAAGGCAGCAAGAAGCCAAGCTCACTTGTAAAACACTCGTGTGGGAAAATAAAAAGCATCCCTTCTTGTCTGTTTTGAAGTTACTACAGAAACGAATCTTCCCAAGAATCTCTTCTGTCTCCTACACCAGACATCAGCAAACCAGAGCCTGTGAGCCAAATCCAGTTCAACACCTGGTTTTGTAAATAAAGTTTTATTGGCACACAACCATACCCGTCTGTTTATGCATTATCCAGGCTGTCTTGGCACAACAGCTTCAGAGGGATGTTGTTAAGAGGCTGACTCAGAAAGCTAAAGGTATTCAGCCTTCTACAGAAATGCTTGTCAATCCAGTTCTCACAAATTCAGGACTTTTCCTTATTTGCCAGTGACCATGAAAAGGGGCTTTTTTGGTCACAGATTCAATGTGTCTATGATAATACAGAATTACCAATTATTCAAAATCAAGTTATAAATTCTTTGACGTCTTTTACTGAGATATCTGACTCCCTTCTTGCCTTTTTTCTTTTCTATAACCTTGGATGGATAAGAGGGATAGAGACCAATGGAGTGGATAGGAGAGCCAGATAGAAAACCAAAGCAACAGACACTTGATTTTTTTTTTTCCACAAAGGTCCCAAAAATACATGAGAAAGAAAAGACACCCATCTTCTATAGATAGTGCTGGTAAACTTGGATAGTCACATGTAGGAACATGAAGCCAGAGTCTTGTCTCTTACCATGACTGAAAACTCATTCCGAATGTATCAGATTTCAATATGAGACCTTAAGGAAAATGTAAGGACATCTCTTTAAGACACAAGCCAGGCCAGGGCATTCATAGGAAGACCCAGTTTCTCAGGAAATAAGGTTAGTTGTCCCAACTGACAAATGGGACTTCACAAAATTAAAAAGCTTCTGTACAGCAAAAGAAATATCAAACCAAGTGAAAAAAGACAGCCTATAGAATGGGAGAGAATCTTTGCTAGCTAGCCACCTGATAAATGACAAGTACCCAGAATATACAAAAAGCTCAATGCCCCAGTCAAAAAATGGGTTAACTGAGTGAACAGATAATTGTCAGAAGGCAAAATACAAATGGCCAACAAGCATATTTTTAAATGCCCAATTTTGCTAGCCACCATGGAAATGCAAATCAAATATACTTTGAGATCCTGTCTTACCCCAATCAGAATGTCAGTCACAAAGAAATCAAGTAACAACAAATGCTGGCTTTTGTTGACACAGAGTTGTAGACAAAAGTAACTCCTAGACACTGCTGGAGGGAGTGTAGTCCAGACAGTTCAGAAACCAACATGAATTCAAAAACTTGTAGTAGATTTACCATGTGAACCCTGTAACACTCCTGGGTATTCACACAAAGGACTCCAAGTCAACTCCCCCAGAGATTCTTAGCCACCAATGTTACTGTAGCACCTACTCACAATCACTAAGTTATTGAACCAACCTGTGTGTCTAAAATCAAAGAAATGGATAAAGAAAATGTGTGATACATATACAGTGGCATTTTTTTCATCCATAAAGAAGAACGAATCTGGGGCTGGCAAGATGTCTCAACAAAGAAAACATTTGCCACCAAGCCTTATGACCTGGGTTTGAGCCCCTGGTCACACATGATAGAAGGAGAGAATCAACTCCTGTAAATTATCCTCTGTCCTCCACACTTACACTCAGTGCACGCACACACAATAAATGAATAAGGAATAAAAGGAAGAATGAAGTGATTTCATTTTCAGAACGATGGACGCAGCTGGGAATAATTATATTTAGTGAATTAAGCCAGCCTCAGAAAATCTTGGGTGTGTCTCTCTTATTTGTGATTCCTAGGTTTTGTGTAGTTCCACAATCCTGTGTGTACACACACATGAAGTATAGGTGGAGGAGAAACCACCCAGCACAGGGGTAAACGAGAAGGGAATGAGAAAGGCCGGAGAGAGGGAGAGGAGAACACGTTCAATGTTCAGTACATACCAGTATGAAAAAGTCTTCAGTAAATTAGATTTTAATTCTTAAATGCAGATGACAAATGAATAGGCTTATCAAAAGTCCTCAGAATGGATATTTGAATCCTATGTGTCTTAGGGTTTCAACTGCTGTTGAGAGACACCATGACTATGGCAACTCTTACAAAGGAAAACATTTAATTGGGGCTGGCTTACAGTGCAGAGGTTTAGTCCATTATCATCATGGCAAGATGTGGCAGCAGGCAGGCAGACATGGTGTTAGAGAAAGATCTGACAGCTATATCTTTTTGTTTGTTTGTTTGTTTGGTTGGTTGGTTGGTTTTGGTTTTTCAAGACAGGGTTTCTCTGTGTAGCTTTGCACCTTTCCTAGATCTCGCTCTGTAGCCCAGGCTGGCCTCGAACTCACAAAGATCCACCTGCCTCTGCCTCCCAAGTGCTGGGATTAAAAGCGTGCGCCACCACCGCCCTGCTGAGAGTGCTATATCTTGATCCAAAGAGGCAAGAGGAAGTGAACTGTATCACTGAGCATAGCTTGAACATAGGAGACCTCAAAGCCCACCCCCAACAGTAACATACTTCCTCCAGTAAGGTCATACTTATTCTAACAAAGCCATGCCTCCTAATACTGCCACTCCCTACAGGTCCATTTTCTTCCAAACCACCATATTGTGACAAATTATTAAGAAAATCCTGGGCTGGTGAGATAGCTCTGCAGATAAGGACCCCTGCTGCCAAAACCAGAATTTAATCCCTGGCACCCAGAAAACTGACTCCCAGAAGTTGTCCTCTGATTTCCATGCTCATAGTGGCACATGCATATGCGCACACACACATACACACACACACACACACACACACACACACACACACACACACACACATTGAATAAATAGATGTACAAAAGATTAGCTCCATAGAAATCACATAAAACATGGTCTTTTTACAGCCAGGAAAAACTAAGAAATAACAAGTCTGGTGAGGAATTCAGCACATTTGTAGAATAAAGGGGGAATAACCAATGATCTCACAAGACACAGAAAGCGCAGGATAATCCCCATCAGCACTGCAGATTCTACCCTGCAAACAAACAAAGGAAAGCTCTGAGCTCAAGGAGAATGGAGCTGGGTGTGGACGCTTACACGTGGAATCCCAGCACTTGGGAAGCAGAGCCAAGAGGACCATTGAGAGTTCAAGGCCATCCTGCCCCACATAGTGAGTTCCAAGTCAATCAACACTACAAAGTGAGACCTTGTATCAAAGAAAAACAGGAATAGAAGAGAATTTTCTAAATCAGATGAAAGCAAACTTTGGCGGCTCCTACATTAAATATTATGTTGAATAGTCAAGTGTTGGAACATAGGAAACAAACCAGAAGTGCTTGCTACCCTTCTCCCACACACCACTGTACAAGGAAATTCTAAGTTGTGAAGCAAAGTGAAAAAACACACATGTAAAGAAATAAATGCCATTATTCAGACACCATGAATGTGTTCATGCTAAATCCAAGAGTATCTATCTATAGGTTGTATAAATCTGAACAGCCCCAAATTATCTGTGAACTCTTAAAGTTGTACATTTGTAAATTGCTCAGAATTGATGGATACAAGGCTAATATGCAGAAGTCAACTACATTTCTACCACCAACAATTAGAGAAGTTAAAACCATAATAATGATATCTGCCATGTTTGTAGATCAGAATTCTCAAGTCTAAATGCATTATGTAGTATAAATGAATAATATGTTAAATAGCATAATGTCTCCAATATATCCAGATTATCTGAACATTCAATACTATCTCAGTCAAAATATGTGTATGATGAGACAGGAATGGTGGTACACAACTTTAATCCCAGCATTTGGGAGGCAGAGACAAACAGATCTCTGAGATCTTGGGGCCATCCTGGTCTACACAGCAAGTTCCAGGCTAGCCAAGGCTACATAGTGAAACCTTGTCTGACAAAAAAAAGTATGTATGAAGTGTGTGTGTGTGTGTGTGTGTGTGTGTGTGTGTGTGTGTGAGTGAAAACTTACAGTACACACCAATTTCAAAACTATATGGAAATACAAAGGGCCAAACAAATCTGAGACAAATTTGAAGAGGAAGATTATGGTAAGCGTCTTAGTCAGTGTTCTATTGCTATGAAGTGTTGTGGAATATTTGTTGTCCCACATGTTGACAAGATCCAAGCAGAAGAACAGTAAGCCTGTAACAGACCATGCACCTGTGCATACAGATGTTCTCCAAGATTATAATTGTTCAGCTTGGGGCTGGTGGCTTCCTGGCAGTAGGAAGACATTGCTCATGTGTTAGTTATTTGTCTCATTGCTATAACAAAAACATCCTAAGGGAGAGGGGCTTTATCCTGGCTCACAGTTTGAGGGTACAGGCTACTGTGGCAAAGAAGTCAGGGAGCCATGAGTTTGAGTCCCCTGGTCACATTATATCCACAGTCAAAATGCAGAAAGTGATGATACGGTGTTCGGTTCCTTTCTTTCAGTCCCAGGCCCCAGTCCATAGAACGCTACTGCCCACATTTAGGGCAGCTCTTCCCGGCTCAACTAACCCAATCTAGGTACCCCACATCCATATCCAGAGATCTGTTCCCATGGTGATTCTAAATCCCATCAAGTTGACAATCAAGATCAACTCTTACAACATTCAGAAGAATGGTAGCTTTGAATTTTGATGTTTTCCTGGCCGAGGAATGTGAAGAACAAGGCTTATTCTGAACAACAAGCAACCACAGCTCCTGGCCACATGAGGGAAACACTCTGCTATGTGCTGTGCTGCTGGCTTGCATTTGTTTGGGAGGTCAGGTACTGAATGCATTTTCAATTTACAATGGGCCTATTGAGACAGCACCATCATAGTCCCCTCTAGGAGCATCTATATTTGATTTTCAAGACAGATGGAACTACAGAGTGATGGGCAGAGGCTTGCCAGTGACTCAGTTGGAAAATAAAACATAAAGATGGCTGCACTGTTACTTTGTAGCAGTGGAAGGATTGGAACCAAGACACCCAAGTTCTCAGGTACTCGAAACTCCTAGATAAAAAGCATAGTATTTGCATGTAGCCAATCACAAACTCTAGCATCTCTGGGTGCCTATCACCCTAACACAGTGCCAGTGCTGTGTAAATAGTGGTTATACGGTAGGAACAGTAACAGATGTGGGGGTTCTGTGCATCAGAAGATAACTATGGCTTTGCTTTTCTAACAGTTCCAGTCATCAATTGGCTGTCTCTAAATCTCTAAATCAGTCATTACAAGAAATGTCTCCATTGCAGGTAACAATAAAGACACATAGAAGTACTAACCCCAAAGGAAAAGAAAGGCTAACTGGGATTGCTTTGAAATTAGTAACTTCTACTTGTTAAAATCTGTTATGGCCACAAAAGTAGACCTGTTTAGAGAGAACTTAAGGAAAGGCAAATATCTAAATACAAATCATCTACAACCCAACAAAGTAGACAAACAGCTCTAGACAATTAGGCAATACAGCTAAATTCACAAAAAAGATAGCAAGATATGCAATCAATCATGTTACAGAAATGTAAAATTAAATGACAATGAAACACTGTTGTGTGTATGCGCGCACACGCGTGTGCGCGCACACACACATACACATGGCTAAAATGAAGGACTGGCAATGTGAGGGAAGTGCCAGGGCTCTCCTGTGCTGCTGGCTAGCACCTCAGCTAGCACAATGAGCTAGGGAAGATAGATGCTACCATGGTGTTTGAAAGTACTATGTGTAAAATTATACGATGCAGTTAGGTTGCTGTTTTGAGGGAGGTTTGTAGTGTTACATGAATATTTGCTTCATTTGGAAGTAAAATTTAATAAAAAACAAATATCCATTATATTATGCATAATAGCCAAGGAAGTCCAAAGGAAATAATAAAGCTGAGAGCAGGAATTAATGAAATGAAGTAAATATTCACTAGAGAGGTTGATTAAGAAAGCCGAAAGTGTTCAGACTCTGGATCCAGCTATAGACTAGAAGCCTCACCAGTGAAAGGAAAGAAATAATACATACTAATCTCTTTTCCTGAAAGAGATAGAATCTCTGAACGAACATTAAGCCAAGTGAGACCTCAGAAGGGGCAGATAAAATGTGAGTGTGAGTGGAAGCCCATGAACTGTGGACTGTGGCTGTGGAGCCCCCATGGGACTGGACTAGGCCCTCTGGATACGGAAGATGGTTGTTGGGCTCGAACTGTTTGGGGGGCACCCAAGCAGGGGGATTGGGATCTGTTCCTGGTCTATGGGTAGGCTTCTGGAATCTGGTGCCTTGCACAGTCTTGGTGCAGTGGGAAGGGGCTTGGACCTGCCTAGGCCCAGTGTGCTGGGCTCTGCTGACTCCCCATGGGAGACCTCGATTTGGGGGATGTGGGGTAGCTTGGGAAAGAAGGCTGGAGGGGGGTGAGAGGAGGGAGGAGGGGGATCTGTGGATAGCATTGGAGTGAGTAGAAATTTTCTTAATAAAGAAATATGAAAAAAATTAATAATAAAAATAAAGTTGATTCAGCAAGGGAAAAAAGAATGTGAATGTGCTGGCTGGTTTTATGTCAACTTGACAAAAGCTAGAGTCATCTGAGAAGAGGGGGCCTCAACTGAGAAAAGGTCTCCAGAAGATCAAATTGCAGGCAAGCCTGTAGGGCATTTTTTTTTAAATAGTTTATTTAACTTTATTTTATGTGCATTGGTGTGAAGGTGTCAGGTCCCCTGGAACTGGAGTTACAGACAGTTGTGAGCTGCCATGTGGGTTCTGGAAACTAAACTCAGCATTTTCTCAATTAGTGATTGATGGGGGAGGGCTCAGCTCATGGTGGGTGGTTCCACCAGTGTGCTGGTGGTGCTGGGTTCTGTAAGAATGCAGGCTGAACAAGCCATGGATAGCAAGCCAGTTAGCACCACCTCCATAGCCTCTGTATCAGCTCCTGCCTCCAGGTTCTTGCCCTGCTCGAGTTTCTGTCCTGACTTCCTTCAGTGATGAACTGTGATGTGGAAGTGTGTGGTGATACTTTATTTGTGCTGAAATGTGATATTTTATTTGTATGTTAATAAATAAAGTTTGCCTGGAGATCAGAGGTCATAGCAAGCCAGGAATAAAAGTCAGGTGGTGGTAGCCCACGCCCTTAATCAAATCACGTGGCAGGCAGAGTCTCTGTGTGGTCAAGGACACAGCCAATTGGTTACCATGCCTTTAATCCCAGTACCAACCACAGAGACCTGAAGGTCTGTACAGACAGGCAGTGACGAGGAAGTGATATGGCTGGGCTTAGAGCCAATGAGAAGGCAGAACAGGAAAGCAATAAAAGTGCAGGTTAGACAGGAAGAAGGTCTCTCTCTTTCTGAGGAAACTACAGCGTGGTAGTAAGCTGAGATTGGTCAGTGGCTATTCACTAATTCTCTGATCTCCTCGGCTATTACCCCGTATTTGGCTCTGTGTTTCTTATTTAATAAGACTGTTTAGAAATTCATCCACAGAAGCATAAGCTGAATAAATCCTTCCCTCCCCAACTTGCTTTTTGGTCATGGTGTTTCATTGCAACAATAGAAACCCTGACTGAGACAGTGAGTCCAGCTGCTCCACGAACCCAGTGGAACCTTTGAGAAAGCACTTCTCTCACACACCCTAGTCCTGCAGGGACAGAAGTTGAAGCAGTGTTCAGAGTCCAGCTCAGGTAGGTGATAACTGCCAGACAATGACTTCTAACCTCCACTCCCTGGCACACGAGCACCACAAAACACTGGGGCTGCTGGTGAAGCCTTGGGGTCGCACTTGCTGCTGCTCCCACACAGCACCAAGCCCAGTCTAGCTGAGTTGTGAAGAGCCAATTGGAGAAAGCACCCAGAATAGAGGGAGAACTACATCTTCCTTACTGCAGGTGTGCAAAACACACTCTAAAAGAAAACTGGGTTATTCTCCCCTAGTGGAAATACATACCCCAAATTTGGTATTGTAGGTCTAAACTAGAATTGCAGATTGAACCTTCCCCATAAGTTTAGTTTGCTATGGGAAATATCACAGACAGAAAAGAGCTTCAAATCCCACCCCACCAAGGACAAAATACTAACCAGTAGGATTATTTTTCCTCTTTTAAGAAAAATATATTCTCTTCTCACACAGTATATCCTTATTACAGTTTCCCCTCTCTCTACTCCTCCCAGTTCCTCCCTATCCCTCCTCCCATCCAGATCCACTTCTTTTCTGTCTCTCATTAGAAAAGAACAGGCTTCTAAGAGATAACAACCAAACATAACAAAATAAAATATAAGATAAAACAAAAATCATCACATCGAAGTTGGACAAGGCAACCCAACGGGAGGAAAAGAGCCCCAAGAGAAGGCACAAGAGTCAGAGACCCTCTTGTTCACATCCTCAGAAATCACATAAAAATACTTAACTGAAAGCTACAATACATACACAGACCTATAGACTTGTGTAGACCTGTATGGCCCTATGCATGCTGCTTCTGTTTCTGTGAGTTCATATGAGCGTTGCTCAGTTGATTTAGAAGGCCTTGTTTTCTTGGTGTCCTCCATCCCCAAGGACTCTTAAACTCTTTATGCCTCCTCTTCTAAGGGGCTCTCTGAGCTCTGAGAGGAGGGATTTGATGGAGCCATCTCATTTAGAGCTGTGTGTTCCAAGGTCTGAATCTATCTATCTATCTATCTATCTATCTATCTATCTATCTCTGTCTCTCTGCATAATGTCTTGCTGTAGGTATCATTCCTTTGTTACCATCTGCTGCAGAAGGAAGCTTCCCTGATGATGGCTAAGTAAGACACTGATCTATGTGTATAGCAGATTTTCATTAGGAATCATTTTATTGATACTTTTTTTAGACATCTAGTATTTGGTTTTACAATAAGCCTCTGGGCTATCTAGTCTCTGGTTCTTGTTCATCCAAGCAGTGCCAGGTATGGGTTCTATCTCATGGAGTGTGCCTTAAATCAGATCAGACATTGGTGGGTTGCTCCCACAAGGTTTGTGCCACCATTGCCCTAGCATATTTTGCAGGCAAGACAGATTGCAGATCAAAGGTTTTGTGGCTGGGTTGGTGTTCACATTTCTCTTTAGTAACCTGTAAAGTACCTTTCTGTGTCACAGAAACTAGAATATGGGGATGAAGTTTCTATGTAGGTACCAGTTCTTCCCCTCCATATTTAATGAGTGGTATGGGTGCTGTCTTCAGCAATGGGGCTTTACTGTCAGTTTGTAGAGAGCAACTTATTGTCTTGGCAACAGTCTGGGTTGTTTGGGGATTTCCATAGGATCACTTTGGCTAACAACTCAATTGGATGTAACCCATTCCAAGTACTGGAAACTTCATTTGGTGACAATAAATGGCCATTTTGGACTCTGTCTCTCTTATTATTTAGAGACTTAATTTGGATCACATTCCCATGTTTTAGGAAGTTTCCACTGAGCTAGGTTTCCAAACAGTTCCTCAAATGCCCCACAATTCTACCTGTCTCCCTCTGCATTCCCTTCCCCAACCCCATCTCCCATCCCCAATAAAACCTGATCCTCTGGTTCCTGTCAGCTCTACCCCAAGTCTACCCATTAAAATCTATTCATTTCTTCCTCCCAGGGAGATTCATGTGTCTTCCCTAGACCCTTCCTCTATACATAATCTCTCTGTGCCTACAAATTTCCTACAAAATTGCCTACAAATTTCATGATGTCATTGTTTTAGACAGTTGAGTAATACTCCATTGTGTAGATGTACCACATTTTTTTTATCCATTCCTCAGTTGAGGGACATCTGGGTTGTTTCCAGTTTCTAGCTATTATAAATAAAGCTGCAATGAATGTGGTTGAGCAAGTATCCTTGTGGTAGGATGAAGTGTCCCTTGGGTATATGCCCTAGAATGGTATATCTAGGTCTTGAAGTAGAACAATTCCCAATTTTCAGAGGAAAATATTGATTTCCATAGTCCTGTACAAGTTTACACTCCTCCAAAGGAGGAGTGTTCCCCTTGCTCCACATCCTTGCCAGAATGAGCTTTCACTTGGTTTATTGATCTTAGCCATTCTAACAGGTGTAAGATGAAATTTCAAAGTAGTTTTGATTTGCATTTCTCTGATGGCTAAGGATATTGAACATTTCTCTAAGTGTTTTTCAGACATTTGAGTCTCCTCTATTGAGAATTCTGTTTAGTTCTGTACCCCATTTTTAAATTGGATTATTTGGATTTTTGATATCTAGTTTCTTGAATTCTTTATATATTTTGGATATTAGTCCTCTATCGGATGTGGAGTTGGTAAAAATCTTTTCCTATTCTATATGCTGCTATTTGGTCTTAATGACAGTGCTTTTGCCTTACAGAAGCTTCTCAGTTTCATGAGGTCCCATTTATCAATTATCAGTCTTAGTGCCTGCATTTTGCATGTTCTGTTCAGAAAGTCTTCTCCTGTAACAATGAATTCAAGGCCGTTCCCCACTTTCTCTCCTATCAGGTTCAGTGTATCTGGCTTTATGTTGAGATCTTTGGTCCATTTGGAGTTGTATTTTGTGCAGAGTGATAAATACAGGTCTATTTGCATTGTTATACTTGCACATCCAGTTTGACTAACTTGGGTGCCCTTGCATTTAGGGCATAGATGTTAAGAACTGAAATGTCATCTTGGTGGGGCTTTCCTTTGATGAGTGTGTAGTGTCCTTCCCTATCTCTTCTGATTAGTGTTGGTATGAAGTCTATTTTGTTAGATAGTAAAGTGGCTATGCCAGCTTGCTTCTTAGGTCCATTTACTTGCAATGTCTTTTCCAATTCTTACCCTGTGATAATCTCTATTCTTAATGTTGAGGTGTGTTTCTTGGATGCAGCAGAAGGATGGATCCTGCTTTCACATCCATTCTATTAGTCTGTGTCTTTTTATTGGGGAATTGAGACCATTGGTATTGAGAGACATCAATAACCAATGATTGTTGATGTCTGGTATTTTGTTGTTGTTGTTGTTGGTGGTGGTGGTGGTGGTGTGTGGTGGTGGTGGTGGTGTGTGTGTGTGTGTTTCCCTTCCTTTGATTTGGTGGTCTAAGATTATTCATTCCCTTCGTTTTTATGGTTGTAGTTAACTTCCTTAGGTTAGAAATTTTCTTCCAGCACCTTTTGTAGGTTTGGGTTTGTAGATAAATATTGCTTAAATTTGGCTTTATCATGGAATATCTTATTTTCTCCAACTATGGTGAGTGAATTCAGGTGTGATACTAATAGGTCTGCCTTTGCATGTTACTTGGTCTTTTTCCCTTGCAGCCTTTCATATTCTTTCTGTGTTCTCTATGGTTGGAGTTTTGACTATTATGTGCTGAGGGGACTTTCTTTTCTGTTTTTCTGTTTGGTGTTCAGTATGCTTCTTGTACCTTTATAGGCATTTCCTTCATTAAATTGGGAAAATTTTTTCTATGATTTTGTTGAAAATATTTTCTGGACATTTGAGCTAGGATTTTTTTTCCCTATATTCCTATTATTCTTAGATTTTTGTCTTTTCACAGGTTCCCACATTTATTGGATGATTTTCTTTGACTGATGTATCCATTTTTTCTATCCTATCTTCAACACATGAGACCCTTTCTTCAGTCTCTTGTATTCTGTTGGTGAAGCTTGCCTCTGTAGTTTCTGTACGAATTCCCAAATTTTTCAGTTCCAGAATTCCCTCAGTTTGGGTTTTCTTCTTCAATTCCAGTTACATCTTCAAGTCTTTCACAATTTTATTCATTTCCTTACACTGTTTGCTTGTGTTTTCCTGGGTTTCTTTAAGGGATTTATTCATTTCCTCTTTAAGGCCCTACCATCTTCATACAGGCTATTTAAGGTCCTTTTCTTAAGCTTCAGCTATGTTGCAATATTCAGGGCCTGCTGTGGTAGGGTTGCTGGGCTCCAGTGGAGACATATTATCCTGGCTGTTACTGTGTTTTTACTGTGGCATCAAGGCATCTGGAATTGGGATGATTATAGGCCTAGGTGCTGACTTCTGGTTTTGTATTTGTTGGGTGGGTATTTTGTTCTTTGGTTTCTGTTTCCTGTCTGGATTTTAGAAGAGTGTGGTAGCTGTATGTTGCCTGGTAGGGAATTATCTTATGAACCTGATAAATGTGACCACTAGGGGTTCCAGTAAAATGTGTTTCTGGGTATTGGGAGCTGACACTTAGTAATGGGGATACGCTAGGAGTCTGAAGGGGTTCACGGAAGGGAGGAGAGCCAAGTGTTCAACCAGGATCTGCTTATATAGTGACCTTGGAATGGGGGAAACAGTGAACAGAGGTTACCCAAGAAGGTATGCTGTAGAGCTAGGAATGAGAGGAACAGAAGGAGAGGGAAAGATCTATGGCCAGCCTACCTGCTTCCCTGGCAGGAGTGGCCTGTAGGGATTGTTTTCCTTTTTTCTTTCTTCCTTTTTTTGGTTTTTCAAGACAGTGTTTCTCTTTATAGCCCTGGCTGTCTTACAGCTTGCTCTGTAGGCCAGGCTGGCTCAAACTCAAGAGATCTGCCTGCCTCTGCCTCCCAAATGCTGGAATTAAAAGTGTGTGCCACTGTGCCCAGCTGGGATTTTTTTAAATCTAATGTGCTCTTATTATATATTGCCTGTGTGTACGTGTGAGAGAGAGGTGGGGAGTGGTACACCGGTGAACATGTCAGTCAGAAGTTGGTCAGGTGTCTGTTTAATTGCTTTGCTTTTTTTTTTTTTTTTTTTTTTTTTTTTTTTTTTTTTTGAGACAAGGTCTCTCAGTGAACCCAGAGCTCATCAATTTGACTAAATGGACTGGCCAGCAAGTCCCAAGGGTTCTCTTTGCCTCCAGAGGTCTGGGACTAGAGGTGTGTTCTGCTGTGTCTGGCTCTTAGCTGAGTGCTTGTTAAAATGTTTTACATTGGTATAGATTTTAGTCTATTGATACAAACTTAAAGTTAATTTTGTTATACTGTGTGTATATTTCTAATTGTGTTTAAGGTATTATGTTTATATAGCTCATTTTAAATTAAAATGGATAATTAAAAACAGATTAATAATTAGTCATCTATGATAATCATACTTGTAGCCATGTTAGTTAAGTCTTCTAGATATACATAGACATATTTCAGATAGGTAATATTCAAATACTTCAAAGACCTACAAAATATGACATTTAAAATACTTTTAAAATTTAGACTTTCTGGACAGTGAGACATGTCTGCTCCTGGCAGCACTGATTTACTTCAGAGAGGAACATGGACATTAAAGACACTTCATATAGAGTTTATCTTTACCTTGGCCAAAATAGCCATTTGGGCAAGAAACTGTTCTTGCCTGGACTATTTGATCAACTGGACATATAGGACCCATAAAAAGATGACCACTAAACTTTGCTTGACAAAATGGTCCTTCAGGTTCCTGCTTTGCAGAGAAAACTGCCAGACATTCTACAGGACACTGAGAAAAGTGACCAAGAGACTCTAGCCCTATAGGCTGAAGACAAATGACCCAACTTTACAAAGGAACATTAGGTGACTGTCCAGGCTGCCAGCTGTCTCTGCCTACCCTGCAAGACTCCTAAAAAATGCTTACATCCTTCTCCCGGTTCTCAGGTAATATTATATCCTTCTGAGGTCTTTAATGTGGTTAAAGACTAGATAGTTATAATTTCCTCAGTTATGATACAAGATAAGTTAGATATAAAACCTTAGACTCACAAATATAAGATAGATAGGATATCTTCTTTAATACTGTAACTGTAATTATTGCTTGATAATTGTTTTGTTATATGTAATTACACTATATAAAAGTTAAAACCTTCCTTA
Source organism: Onychomys torridus (assembly GCF_903995425.1). NCBI lineage: Eukaryota > Metazoa > Chordata > Mammalia > Rodentia > Cricetidae > Onychomys > Onychomys torridus. The sequence goes on from NC_050456.1 coordinate 20,456,362, forward strand.
AAAAAAAAAGAAAAGGGGAAGTGCTGTGGATATCGCTCTGTGTAAATAAAGTTCTGATTGGCCAATGGCCACACAGAAAGTATAGGCGGAAAAAGAGAGTAGAGAATTCTGGAAAGTAGAAGGCTAGAGAGAGACACCGTCAGCCACCGCCATGAAAAACAACATGTAAAGACACTGGTAAGCCACAAGCCATGTGACAAAGTATAGACTAACAGAAATGGGTTAATTTAAGATAAAAGAAACAGATAACAAAAAGCCTGCCACAGCCATACAGTTTCTAAACAATGTAAGTTTCTGTGTGCTTTCTTGGTTGGGTCTGAGCGACTGTGGGACTGGTGGGTGAGAGAGATTTGTCCTGACTGGGCCAGACAAAAAAACTTTAACTACAAGTGCTAGACCAAATTCAGATCCATACACACTCTACCAATGAACCACACCCCCAGCCCAACTTTGCCCTTTTTTATTTATTACAGCTAACTTGTTAGTAATTTTTTAATTTTACATTTAACTTTTTTTAAGTAATAAGGAGCAGCTACTAAAATATAAGAAAAAACAAATTGTAGGATATAATTATGACTCATGGTTTGGGCTGTAAGTATTTATTAAAAAACAATGAGCATTACATGATCATAAGCCACATTCTCTTATGTAAAGATTATAACTAAATACCAGCATCTTGTTACACTGCCATAAGCATTCACTATGAATGCATCCATAAACATTTAATTTGTATTTTTGCTTTCTTCTTTTATGAGTATGGTATCTTTCCCCAGTCTTCTCTTTCCTTCATCTTGATTGGTTTTTGTTGTTGGGTTTTGTTTTTTGTTTTTTGTTTTTTTGTTTTTGTTTTTTCGAGACAGGGTTTCTCTGTAGGTTTGGAGCCTGTCCTGGACTAGCTTTGTAGACCAGGCTGGCCTCGAACTCACAGAGATCCACCTGCCTCTGCCTCCCGAGTGCTGGGATTACAGGCATGCACCACCACTGCCTGGCTTTGACTGGGCTTTTATCCTTACATCCTTTTCATTTATATGAGCTTCCACTCCAAACTCCTCAATGCCATGAATCTTCAACATCCAAATACTTTGCATGGGGCTGTCATGAATCTACTGAGGCCAATTGCCTTCCTGGATACTTTTCAGTACCATTGTCTGCTTTTTCCTGCTCCTTGCCCAGGGCTACTGAGTTCTTCCCTTTCACCACACCCCAGATTACATCAGTCTGTGATTTCCTGGCTATGTAAACACTGTTTGTACTATAGGCCTGGTGTCTTCTTTTATAATCTCTCACTTTTGCCAGGATTTCCCCACGAGATTTTTGGATGTTTCCAGATTGCCTTGACTTGACTTTATCAGTAAAGTCTACAAAGATCACTGTCATTTCCAATGACTTGAGAACCAGACCACTTTTTCTTTGTCCCTTCAATGACAAAAATCACCAATGGCATGATGATCTGCTCTGGTGAGGTCACAAACAGACCATTCATGATTCAGCAGACCTTCAACAGGCACTGAGGAATACATTACCCAATTATTTGATTATAAGAATCACCATGTTTTCTGATTAGAGTTCTAGCTTACTTATTTATCTGGGCTTGTGACTCCTTATCCAATCAAAGGAGTCTTCACATTCTTGTAGAGAAAACCAGTATGGCACATTTCATCTTCTTCTTATGTAAGCTATAACTATAAGCCCAGTTCTATACAATTCCAAATGCTTTGCTGAAGAGGATTTAGGCATGTGTTGTCTGAAATCAGAGAGCAAATCACAATTTCACCCTCTGCCACCTGCTCATTCCCTGGGGTCCAGGTGACCCAAGCTCCACCCCAGGGGTGTTGTCGCCTCCTCCACTGTCTACAGCTCTTCATCAACTGATCTCACCCTGCAGCTACTGCTATTTCCCCACCAAACCAGCTCAGCTACCATGGCTGCAGCCCAGCTCATGGCAGAAGTTTGTTTCTTCATAATGGTTTTTCTTTGGTTTGAATCTTGTTCAGTTAGGTGTTAGGATTGCTCTGTATCTTTCTCCACACTGGATCTGATTGAACAACTCCCACTAGTTTTTCAATGCCCACCTCATATACGTTTCTTCTCCTCCCTAAGTATTTTCCTTTTCCTGCCTTCCTTATCCCCTCTTCTTTATACTTGATCATGATAACTGTCTTAGTTAGAGTTTCTATTGCTGTGAAGAGACATCATGGCCATGGCAACTCTTATAAAGGAAAACATTTAATTGGGGAGGCTTATAGTTTCAGACATTTTAGTCCATTATTATCACAGGTGGACATGGTGGCGTGCAGGCAGACATGGTGCTGGAGAAGGAGCTACGAGTTCTACATCTTGATCCACAGGCAAGATAAGGAGTCTGCCTCACTAGGCATGGCTTGAACATATATGAGACCCCAAAGCCCACCTCCAGAATGACACACTTTCTCCTACAAGGCCACACCTCCTAATAGTACCATTCCCTTGGCCAAACATTCAAACACACACGTCTATGGGGGCCATACCTATTCAAACCACCACAATAACTTTCTGTAGCTTTAGCACTCCCTAAAATCTGTGGACACTAATAGTATCTCAACTTTCCAGTTATTCTCTTCACCTTGACTTTTCTCAAAGTTTATCTAATATTGATCCCACCTAGCTTCACCCACCTGCTTCTGGTCACTCCTAATATTAGGAACTAAAATCCAAATATATATCATACTATCCTTGTCTGCTTATCCTCTAACGGTTACCAGAGTCAAAGAGAGTACTGTTAATTGGGTAGTGTGGCATTTGCATAGTGGCATTGTTGGGTCCAGGGTCATGCAATAATGGGGGGGGGGGGACCAAAATCTATTAAACCAGAAGCAAACTTTATTCCAGGGGGAAAAAAAAAAGGAAAAAAGTCACCATATGGCACAAAAGTTTATCAGCTAGCTGAGACCACAGCTAGAGTTCAGGATTCTGAGGCAGTGGCAAAGGAGACAGGTTCTGGCTTCCTTTTTATAGTAAAGGGGGAAAGCAGCAGGCACGGGGTGCATGCTAGGAGTCACATAGAAATATCAGGCATGGAATGTATGCTAGAAGTCAGGTAGAAACATCTATTAAAAGTTAACTTTGGTCCAGGCAGTTGTTAGCTGTAAGGGGCAAGGGGGTTGAAAGTTAATCCCTGGCTGTTGACAGAGCTGACCATAAGCAGAGATCCATAGTTAGAAGTTAACCTTTAGAGCTGATGACTGTCAGCTTTTATTATTATTTTTCTTAGGTTTACAGTTTTATATTTCTGTATTCCTGGACCCGTCAGCATTTCTCAAAGCTATGGCTGTTCCCATGGGTACTAGTCTACTTTGGAAGTAATACAGAGGCTACACAAGACACCATGAGCTTCAGTCCTGAAGACATAACCTCTGAACTCTGCACCAAACTCTACTGCAAGCTACCCCACTTGAATGTTGCAAATACTTCAACTGAAAGAATACAGTTGAGTTGTTGGAGAGATGGCTCAATGGTTAAGAGATTTTTGTTGCTCTTTCAGAGGACCTGAGTTTAGTTCCCATTACACACATGGTGGTTTATAATTATCTATGACTCCAGTTTCAGGGGATCCAACACCCTCTTCTGGCCTCTGAGGGAACCAAACATGCATGTGATATACATACATACATTTGGGCAAGCATTCATATGCATAATTTTAAAAAAATACAAACACTTCAGAGACCTGCATTGACTTTCAATTGGCCTTTTTCTTGTTGATTTTTTTGTTATGAATGATGGCATTTGTGGGAAATCTATAATCCCAAATCAAGTTGGAGTCATTATGGGGTGACTCCTTCTGCAACAATTTTTACAAAAAAAACTAAACCTTACAATCCGAGAGGATGTGATTGCTTGTGTTGAAAGATCTATGATGTCCTCTCTGGTCCCGGATAGTTTCTCCTCTGGAGCCTGTCAGCAGGTGAACCCTGTTCACACAGAGAAAAGGGAGCTTCTCAAGGGAGAATTAGTGCCTGTCACATTTGCTCACTTGTTATTACTGTTTGTGGAAAGCTACTGGACAAGAAGCACATGAGAGAAAGTTAGAAAATGTGTGCCTGTGCAGGTTTTAAACAAAAACATAGTAAAATTGATAAACAAATACTAGTGAGGTAAAGGAAGAAAAAGACACACAGCAGCACACATCACTAATATAAAGAGAAGATCAATATAGATGCTGTGTATGAAAAAGATGTAGACGTGTGCTCTCTTCCTCTCCCTCAGATAACTTGTGAGAATGGTTTGCATCTCTCTTGACACAGAAATCCCCACAAAACCAACAAATCAGGAGATTCGAATTCCCATGCTCACTTTAAGAACATCTAAGAAGCTGCCTAGGCCATCAAGGGTGTGCACATTTGCAAAGTCCCCCAGCATCTGAATGATGTCACTTCCCATAAGCAGTGTGTGGAAATCTGGGTCTGTGATGGAATCAGCAGGAATGCCTAGATCAAATGGTGGGCAGCACACAGGTTGGTGCCCCAGCACAAAAATAGAGCATTGAATTTTTGCTGCACGTGTAATGTGAAATGTGTGATTTAAATGAAGATGGCAGTTCTCTGGTCATTGAACAGACCCAGGTGAACATCCAGGACACTTTTGGAGCTCAAGGTGGGATTAACCTAGTCATTTGTTCCTCTTGCCATGAGGGACCAATCTTCTATGAAGAGAAACAAACTGTTCGGTTGTTTGAATCTTAGATAGTCTTATAATTAAAAACCCTGGATCCAGATATTAGGGTGAAAGCTGAAAGATCCGAGAGGCAGAGCAAGCCACAGCCACAGCCAACCTCACCTCGCCAGCTCTTCAACCAATCCTGTTTCCATGAATCCTCAGACTGAAAGCCTCTGAGTCCTCACCCCTGAGGGTCTCAGCTGAATGGTCTTAGTTTCTGTCTCCTCGCACCTTATATACCTTTCTCTGCCCTGTCGTCACTTCCTGGGATTAAGGGCGTGTGTGCTTCCCAGTCCTGAGATTAAAGGTGTGTGCTACCACTGCCTGGCTCTGTTTCCAGTGTGGCCTTGAACTCACAGAGATCCAGACAGATCTCTGCCTTCTGAGTGATAGGATTAAGGGTGTGTGCCACCACTGCCTGGCCTCTATGTCTAATCTAGTGTGTGGCTCTGTCCTCTGATCCTCAGGCAAGTTTATTAGGGTACACAATGTATCACCACACTGTTCCAAGCTGGAAAAAGAGGCTTCATGGACAAAAGCTATGCCAGAAGAAACTGAAGAAACAAAAACTTAAGGCACGAGAATAAATTTGGGAGTCTCTGTGATGGCTCAGTGGGTGAAGACACTGTCTGACAAGGCTGACAGCCTGGGTTCCACCCCAGGAAAGAACAGATTCCTGCAAATTGTCCTCTGACCTCCATACATGTTTATGATGCACACATGTGTACATGCAAAATAAAGGAAATAATTGTAAAATAAATTAAATGTTTAATTAAAAATTCGGTATAAAATAAATGCCAAGTAAAAGAAAAATTCAAATGTATTATGAATAATGCTGCACTCACTGGCTAGAAAATTTAGACCCAGTGAATTTCTAAGAAATAATAAAAAGAAGGGACTGGGGAAATGGCCTTTGTCTCAGTAGGTAAAGTACTTGGTATGACAGCATGTGGACCTGAGTTTGGATGCCTATATACCCATGTAAAACACACTCATCTATGATCATAATGCTGGAGGGCAGGAGACAGGAAGATCCCAGGGGCTTGCTGTCCAGTCAGGATAGCAGAAACAGTGAGATCCAAGTTCTGTGATTGAGTTAGGAATCCAAGAGTGGTTTGGCTTTAGAAAACTGGTGGATGTCATTCATGTAGAGTTTTAGAGGCTAAAACGTCAAGAGAGATAAAAGAAGTACAATGATCCAACAGGGAAACCCCAGAGTAAATTAACCAGAGATGTGCAAGATTCTGTGGGGAAAACACAGCAAAGAAAATCCATCTAGTAGAGAAATATTCAAGTATTTAAAAACAATATTATAGGGTCAATGAAATGACTTAGTGGGTAAAGGTGCTTGCTGCCAAACCTGATGGCCTGGGTTTGATTCCCTGGTGGACACTTGTGAAGTGTGAACCAGACAACACCATATTAAATCAAATTGCGCGCGCACACACACACACACACACACACACACACACACTAAATGTTAAAAGGATTCACAAAAGAACCTCAATATTGTTAAGCACACCTCAATAAAAAAGCCAATAAACCAAATCTCTTGATTTGGGTTTCCATTTCTCTTTGATCATTTTAATGGAAGCAAAAAAACCAGCACCAGAAGGTATGTGGATGTCCAGAGAGTGGAGAGGCCCCACTCGCTCTGAGGATAGGTGAGCCAGCCTCAGCAGGTGTCACAGTGACAGCACAATGTGATGTGATTCTCAGAATAGTGGGATGGTTAACCTTCACTGTCAACATGCCTGAATTCAGAATCACCTAAGAAACAAGCCTCTGAGGTGTCTGAGGTGCTGGGAGAGAGGACAATCCCCGAAATGTGGTTCCATGTGAGGTGGGGTGTGGGACTAAATAAAAAGGAGGAAATGAGCTCAGCACCAGCATTGTCTGTTTTTTGCCTATGGATACAATGTAATCAGCTGTCCCCATACCTGCCATCACTGTCCCCCCATACCTGTTGGATCTATACCTTCCATCACCATCCCCTCCTGGTGGACTGCACCCGCAAATCTGCCAGACAGACAGACCCCTCTTTCCTTAGGTCGCTATGTCAGATATTCTGTCAAAATGAGAATGATGACTGATACAGACAGACAGACACAGCACAAGGCTCTGGAGATGGCACTGTCAATCAGAGAGGACTATTTAATAAACGATGGAAAAACAATGGAACAGCTATACTTCCTCACAGAACCCACACCCTAGTCTCTCCCCTTCCCTGACACCATCCCCTTCCATAAAATAGCACCTGACAGTGCCTCCTAAGCTTTCATGTTGTCATATGTTTTAGGTTCCACAAAGGATAGAAAACATGAGGGGTGTGTGTGTGTGTGTGTGTGTGTGTGTGTGTGTGTGTGTGTGCGTGCAATTTGATTTAATATGGTGTTGTCTGGTTCCATTCATTTCCCTGCGCATGCGCTTTTTCTTCTTTGTGGTTTAACAACACTCCATTGTGTATATGTGCTGCGTTTCCTCTCTCCATTCATCTGTTGATGGGCAGACACCAGTCTGATTTTCCTGTGATGAATTTTGCTATAGTGAATAGTGTTAGAATAAACATGGCTGTATGCTTTCTGTTATATGCTGACCTAGATTCCTTTTATACATAAGAAGAAATAAAAATGAACAATAACTATCTGGAAAAAAAATTCAGTATCTTCAACCACTAGGGAAATGAAGACCAAAGTACATCAAGGGTCAGCAAGATGGTTACAAGATGAAAGCAGTTGCCACACTAGCCGGGCAACCTGAACCTGGTCTCCAGATCCACTGTGGAGAGAAAGAATAGACTCATGGAAGTTGTCTTCTAACCTCCATGTGCACACACACGCCTTATGCATACAATAATAACAAATAAAATAATTTTTAAAGAGAAAAATACTACAGTGAGATTCCCTTTCACCCAAGTCAGAATGACTGCCCCCAAGAAAACAATTAAAAACCCACCAAATGCCAGCAAAGACTTGGGGTGTAGGGGTAACTGTATGTTGTTGATGGGAACCTAAATCAATGTAAACTATAGAAATTAGTGTATGGGTTCCTCCAAAGAAATTCAGGCTGGGTGTGATGATGCATTCTTTAATGGCTAGAGTAAATAGAAATTAATACAATGGAAAAACTCAATAACACAAAAATTGCAGCTAGAGATATGCCCTATATACTTGGATGATAAGTGTATATGATATAGTGGAATATTATATTGAAATGAAAATGAAGGGATCAAACTATAGTTATATAGAAACATAGAGCAATCAAGAGACATAAAAATACATATGATCTATGAGTAGTTATACAGTTTTTAAAAATGCTTCTTTTCTGTAGTATTTACTAATTCACAAAACAATGGATTTCATTTTGACATCTTCATACATACATGCATATAATATACTTGGATCACATTCACCTCCCAAATTATACAAACTGAATTATAAATAATAATTCACAGTTATACTTCTGCTGCAGGTGAGTTGGGTAGTCTACCAGTGAAAACTACCAGAAATGTCCAAAATAAGTTTTGAAGTGTTGAAAGACTTTTGGAATGCTCCCAAAGCAGCAAGAACCTGGCCAGGAATTGGAAGAGAGAATCCAGAGAAGCGAGCCCAAAGTAAAGTGCTTTAGGCTTCCAGGCATCTGCTAACTTGGAAAAGGCAGCTGAGGATCAGTGACAGTAAGCAGAAAATTGGACACGCCTGGAGTTCAGAGCCCACAGAGAGAGGAGGCTGGAGCAAGTCTGCAGGCTACTGGGTAAAATCCCAGAAGTTCCGAGTCAGGAATAAGGGCAGATAGGACTAGACACCTATTCAGTCAGCTCAATATTTAAGCAAATCTGCTGTGGATGCTATAAATGTGTTGCTCTGATTGATTGATAAATAAAACACTGATTGGCCAGTAGCCAGGCAGGAAGGATAGTGTGGGCAGGATACAGAGAGAGGAGAATTCTGGGAAGTGGAAGGCTGAGAGGAGATGCTGCCAGCCGCCGCCATGAGGATCAGGATGTAAAGTACCGTTAAGCCACGAACCATGTGGCAAGGTATAGATTTATAGAAATGGGTTAATTTAAGATGTAAGAACTAGATAGCAAGAAGCCTGTCACGGCCTTACAGTTTATAAGTAATATAAGCTTCTGAGTGATTATTTTGTAAGTGGGCTGCAAGACTGCAGGGGCTTGGGGGGACTCGGAGAGAAACTCTCCAGCTACACAAATCAGTTGAAGTGGCTGGCAGGGGGCAGGCAGTATATCCTCTCTAGACAATAAAATCAGTCAAAGCCTGAAATTACCCCTACAATTTCTATATATGATACCCAGAACCTAACCAAACTACTACTAGATCATGTTACAAAATAATGGGTTTGTTATAGAATTTCCAAACATGCATATAATGGAAAAGATTACTCACCAAAATCCTAGAGGAAAAATAAGTATCAAATAGAAACACACGCTCCAGCACCATTACTGAGGGTATCAACATGGGCCTTCAGTCTACAAGTGGGCCAGTGAGATGGTTTGGCAGGTAAAGGCATGTGCTGCCACACCTGACCTGATCGCCGGACTTTGATCTCTAGAATCCACATGGTGAAGGGAGAGAACCAACTCCAGAGAGTCATCCTCTGGCCTCCACATCCACGCCATGCCACATGTGCACATGGACAATAAACAACATGAATTAAAAACATTAAGATCATTCCAATTAGTATGTTAAGGAATGAGAAGACAAGACGGAGGATCTGAGGAGGAGGTCAGACAAGACTTCCAAAAAATAAGAAAAGTCCAGAGTGGCAGAAACCCCAGCGTCAGCCATGAGAAACCTCCTCTTGTGTTGTTTGTAAAGAGTCCCCAAACAATGCAGGTGTTGTTGTTGCCCTGGGTGCCTCCCAGATGTTGAAGGTAGATCCCTATTGCTAAAGAAGCCACGTAGGTTGGGCCAGGACTCAGAGGACTTGAGCTGGATCCGACCTGAAACTGTTCTCCCTGAAGTCCAGCTTCCATAGAACCAGAAGGTGCTGTGCAAGCTGCGAAGGGTGGGAAGGAACCGTAGTCCAACCTAGCTGTGAGGCCTGGACGCCACCACAATGAACAGCGTGGCAAGCTAGCCCTAAATGTGGATATCACTCTGTATAAATAAAACGCTGATTGGCCAGTAGCCAGGCAGGAAGTATATAGACAGGACAAGCAGAGAAGAGAATTGTGGGAGGTAGAAGGCTGGGGAGGACAGACACCACCAGCCGCCGCCATGGCAAGAAGGATGTAAGGTAATGGTAAGCCACGAGTCATGTGGCAAAGTGTAGAATTGTAGAAATGGGTTAATTTAAGATAGAAGAAGTAGATAACAAGAAGCCTGCCAAGGCCATACAGTTTGCAAACAATATAAGTCTCTGTGTGCTTTCTTGGTTGGGTCGGAGCGACTGTGGGACTGGCGGGTAAGAGAGATTTGTCCTGACTGTGGGCCAGGCAGGAAAACTCTAACTACATAAATGTACAGCAGTGGCACTTTTATCTTGATGGTAACCCCCAACTGTTTAATTGGATTTATCACCCGCTCCACAGGAGGGAAATCATGCCTGGTAACAGACACCTAGACGACTTCCTGGAGATAGTGATGCTCTGGGTCTTAGAAGAGAACCTACAACCGACACAGTTGCAGGCTTTCTTCTGAGCCACCCTCCAGCTCACAAATCACAACTCAAGACTTGTTATTAGTGATGAATGCTCGGCCTTAGCTTAGCTCTTGTTTTAATCTGTTTCTCTCTCTGTTTTTGCCACAGGGATTTTTACCTTTCTTTCTTTTTGTGTATCTTACCTTCCTGTTTCCTCCATGTCTGGCTGGCTGCTGGCCCCCGGCATCTTCCTCTCTTTCTCCCTTCTGTCCCTTCTCTTCTCTACTTATTCTCTCTGCCCACCAACCCTGCCTGTCCCTCTCCTGCCTAGCTATTGGCTGTTCAGCTTTTTATGAGGCCAATCACGTGCCTGAGGCAGGCAAGGTAAAACAAATGCAACACATCTTTACATAATTAAACAAAAGCAGCATAAACAAATGTCACACATCCTTACATAAAGTAATATTCCACAACACCAACATGTTACTAAACCTGCTTGATTCCTAACTGCACTGTAAATACTTCTTATACCCACAGATGAGAGTAGTAGCTCTTACCTGTTATCCAAGAAGATTCTCTTTGCAGTAGATTTAAACCGATACGAAAAGATACATCTGGTCCAAATGCATAAAGCAACTGACCATGGGGTCCCCAGCCTCAGTGGATACACCTATAACACAGCCCCGAACCTAAGGCTCAAGGAATGTCGAAGAAGAGAGAGTAGAGTCTGCTGTGAGGTTGTGTCTCCTAGAAATGACAGGGAAGCCACACTCAAGATACTGTAACAATGCGGTTGTGTAAATGAGACCTGAACAATGGCCATCAAGGGACCTGTCAACATGCAAGAGGAAATCTCAAGGGGCCCCACCTCTAGACAAAGAACTGCTGCATTTTAAAAACAGCGGGTGAGAGGCCTTGGAGGGTTGGAGCCAAGGTGCCCCATGGCAGGTAAGAGACAGAGACACGCCATGCACACACTGCTCATGTAGACACTGCTCATGCACACAGTGTTCATGTAGACAGTGCTCATGCAGATAGTGCTCAGTAGACAGTGCTCATGCAGACAGTGCTCATATGGAGAGTTTTATTAGTGGTGAAGGAGAAAGGGAGAGGGAAGGGAAGATCAGGAATTGTGTGGTGGGGGAGAGTGGGAGGAGAGCACAAGCGGGCAGGGTAGATGAGTAGTGAAGAAGAAAAAAGAGAGAGAGGGCAGGCAAGGCCCCATCTTTTATGAGGGGATTTCGTGCATGTGCAGAGACCACATAGCAATGAGTGCATGGCGTTGTCAGGCCCCTGAGCTGGCCAAAGTATAGCCAGCATACTGGCCAGGTCCTCGAGGGGCCTGTGAGGAACAGTGTGAGTCCTGTGTAGGAGACCGCACAAAGGTATGCTACAGTACCATCTAGAACAGCGGGAGAGGGAGCATGGACAGAAGAGATGGTAGCTCAGGAGCTTCCAAAACCAACAAGGGTTGGGAAGGGCTTACACCACTTGTGAGACAGCTGAAATCGAAACAGAATAGTAACAGTTGGCATACAACATCAAAAACTGAAAAAAACTAAGCTATATTGGTCAGGAATATGGAGGAATATGGAAGGTGCACAATTTCAAATCAATTTGCTTTTAATTTTTAAAATATATTTTATTTATTATTATTTTTATTAGAAAGAGAGAGAGAGAGAGAGAGAGAGAGAGAACAACTTTTGGAAATCTATCCTCTCCTTCCACTATGGTTTGTAGGGATCAAATGCAGGTCATCAAGTTTGCACAGCAAAACCTTTTGCCCTTTGAGCCAACTTATTGGTCCCAGGAAAATGTCTTAAAGAGCAAGGAATTATGATTTAAAATTTTAAGATGTCCATCATTTCTAGAGAGAATGATGGGTTGCAATCAAAAATGGAGACAGGAGCGTCTTCGGTGCTTTGGTAGGGTGATGTTCCTTGATCTGAATGGTGGCCACCTGACTCTCCCCTTATTCATTAAGCTGTGTGCAGGTTGTGTGCATGTTTCTGCATAGACTTACATCGTGCAGAAGAAACAGGAGAAAAACGTGCATCAGAAGTCATGCTGTCGAGTGTATCCTCGGTGAGTGTTTGGTGACAGAGCACTTTCTGAGGAAATACTTTCATCCTTGAGATTTTGTTAGCATTTTCCTAGTGTTATTCAATCTGTAGAAGCTTCTCCCCAGAACTGAGGACTATCCACTCCTTGCAAATCACATAAAAAAAGAAATTTGACCAAAACCTGCATTTTTTAAAAGAACAGTTGGTGGGAGGGAAAAAAACTGCAATATAACTGCAGAAGCAACACCATATGCTATGGGTAAAAGCTAATATTTTGCAGTGTGTGGGTGAAAATGTTTGACTGCTTTGATACTCAGATCTGCTCCCTTCAGTGTCTTCCTCAGAGTCGTTCATTTTAGAACATCAAACAGATTCTGAAATACATTGTTGCTGTTGTTAGTTGATCATGCTTAATGTATCTATTCTTTCCCCCAACCATTTTACACACACACACACACACACACACACACACACACACACACACATACACACCAACCTTCAGCTGACAATAAAACTCAGGAGAGTGCTTACATGCAGAAGGCCCTGGGTTCGATCTCCAGCTCAACAGAGAGCGGTCGTGGTGACACACACCTGTAATCCCAGCCACTTGGGATGTGGAAGCAAGGAGGATCAGAAATTCAAGGTCACTTTTGGCTGCATAGCAAGTTCAAGGCCAGCCTGGGATACTTAAGACCATATCTCAAACAAATTTGTTTAGTAAACCATCCAGCTCCACATCTAAATATCCCATCTAAGCCTGTGCTATAGTGGGTCACAATGTGATAACTATCTTTTCATATCATCCCTAAATCTGATCTGGTTCCAAGTCAACCCAGACTCTTGAGAGCTGCCTATGTCTACGTTTGCTATGTCTACATGTAGCTTGGTGACAGTATCATGCCATCCTCTTGTTCTCCACTTTAGCTGAGACAGACAGACACTAATTCGATTAAATCCCTATCAATCCACAGGATCAGCTTAATGATCAAAGGAATTTATTTGGGGGTTAACTCACAAGACAGAAACAAGGGATTGTAGCAGCATCCTGGAAGGGTGAAGCAAGGTCCAAGCTGTTCTCTGGTGAGCTCTGCCCCGGTCTGTCTCAGTATCCAAAATCCACGAGATAGAGAGAATGCTTAAGTGCATCCCAGGTCTTAAGGGTCCCTGGTGGCCACACCCAAGGGGCAGGTACCTAACATCTACCTGCTGCCTCACTAGGGGCGGTGTTTCACGGCGTGGCACAAACCACACCTACTACACACACACAAATGGAAGAAGACAGAAATGCTAGGATCAGGCATTCCCTCACAGAGCAAGGGCTGAGTCCACCACAACCAGGCTATTCTGGATCTGGAGAATGGTAGGACTCCTGGATTCTGATGAGGGATTGAATATCCCTTGAGATGTCAAAAATCAGCAGCCGATGGTTTTCCTCCTGCCCACGTGTGACTGTGCAACCGTGACTTCATGATGCTGACTAGGAACTTCTATGAGCTCCCTCATTCCCCCAGTGCAATTGCTGCCCTCACCAGTAAGACTATCCCCAATCAGCCATCTACCACCTGCTTAGTTTATTTTTGTTATTTCATTTGTGTGCTCTGTGTGCGTGCGTGCGTGCGTGCGTGCGTGCGTGCGTGCGTGCCCGAGTACTCAGAAGCGGATTAGTTGGCACCAGTCCACCAAGCAAAATGCTTCCTTGAGGCTAAACCATTCTATGACCTCCTAAGTGGATGTGAAAGAGGTTTCTTCTGCCTTTTGTGAAAAGGAGATTGCTAAGAAATTGTGATGTTTTCCTGGTCTTACTTAGCTCTCCAGAATATTTTTGAACTATTACTATCTCATGAAATCTAAAAGGCTGGGAACCACACATTCCAGGTCACTTCTGGTTTGTGTTTTGTTTTGATTTTTCTTTCCCATCTTCAGTCTCAATCATCCACTCTGGGGATTTTCCCGTTCTTGATCAAATTTAGAAGATCAATCATTTTGACACTGACCCAATGGTCTCGGGTTTAGGGCTTTCTCTAAATTCACTCTGCCTGCCTTTGATGGTGATGGCTCCAGTCCTATGAGACCCACTCTCCCTACCCTAGGAGCCATGCCCAATAGCTCACCACCTTTGCTAAGTGAGACACTCTGAGCGCCTACCACTGTGTCCACCATCACACAGCTGGAGGGCCAGTCCCAGTGGGCAGGGACACACCTTAGCTAGAACTGTGTTAAAGGCTCAGACAGCAAAGACCATCATTGTTTCTGTTCCAGAGAAACTTCTAGTGTTCCGGGAAAGCAGTTTCCCACAATTCCAAGCCAGAAATTCAACTGTAACCCACACCAGGAGGACAACAGTGGCAATAAAGATTATGAAAGGAGCAATGAGTATACCAGGTTTGTCTGGCAACTGCTATCCAGGCCCTCTTGATGTTTGTGTCTCCTCTTCAAGTGTGGCAGTTTACGGAAGGGTTGGGCTTTCTTCAACATGTGTTATGCAGATAAGTACGGACCAACAATAATGGAACACTTCTGGACTCTATGTGACATCCTTGCTCAGAGGCCACACTAATCTCTGCACCATTGCTGTTTGGGTACATGTGCCACTGAAGTGAGAACTCTAGATCTCTTCTTATTCTGGGTTCAGGCTTTTGGGTGGAATCACAGGATATTGTAACCAACCAGTATGGACTGCCACCCTCTTTAGCCAATGCTTTGCCTCTGATGTATATAGCCATTCCCCTCTCTGTCGGTTTTGCTTTGAATCTGAAATCCCCCCACATTGTGTTTAAACGTTTGTCCCCCAACTTGTGCTGCTGTCTCAGATGCTGTGAAAACTTTAGGGGGTGGTGTCCAGCTGGCAGAAGTGGTTACTGTGGTGGGCCATTGAAGGAACTACCCTCTGGTTCCTGTGGTGGACAGTTCTCTGCCGTGATAGTCTACCCAAGCACGTAGGGCTAAGAAACTAAAGCTGATCCCTCTGAAATGGGAAGACCAACTAAATCTCTCACTTGAGTTGTTTCCGTCAGGTTTTTTGGTCAAGGCAGTGTGAAAGTAACTCACAGACCCTACAACTCTCTTTAACAAACAGGCAGTGGGAGCAAATTATTATTATTATTATTATTATTATTATTATTATTATTATTATTTTATAACTAAATGAGCACACATGGCCTTATTTTTCCCCCTTTGGTTGCTCCTGTTTCTTTCCTTGGCACTTTCATTTCCCAGAATGAACAGCCCTAAGTGTGGGCCTCTTATCCTGACACTCAGCTCTTTTTTTTTTCATTTCCACTCATCCTTCCTGGAAACTTCTGTCTTCAGAACGTAATGACAAATCAGTGCTGATGACTTTCAACACATGAGGTCTGAAAGCTTACACCACTGCCCTTCCAACAGTCTCTCAGCCATCTGTACCAGAATGGCCCACCATCAGCTCAAACTTTCCAACCTCCACACTGAACTCATTTTCTCCTCCACCAAACCAGCTGACCCTCGCAGATTCCGAGTTTCCATCCAGTACTTTCCTGGCAATCAAAACCTCATTGTTCTTTCAGCCTTTTTCTCTTCCATCTTCTGGACCCAATTGCCCCTCAAGCACTCTCATCTGTTTCTCAAGACAGATGAGACTTTCCGCAGAAGGCACAGGGGGAGCCATTGAGAGCGGCAGGGGCATCCTGGGGATGTGGTTAGCTTGATTTTGAATAAGGGCTGATTGTGATGTGCACGCACAGTAGACTGGAATAAGAAGTGGGCACTCAGCTACATTTTCAAAGTCTGAGAAACCCTGATTGGGTTCTAAGGGCTAGCACTTAACAGCTATGAGATCTTCAGACAATATTTTGCTCTCTCTGTGCTCTGTGAAGTCTGGAAATAAACTCTTCCCTTTCTCATTCCTACCACCAACAGCTCACTTCAAATCCCATCTTCCAACTGCTGGAGTCCCTGACTTCTAATTCCAGTTTACTGTATCACAAACAGTCAACATTCAAAGAAACACAGCCAACCATATCATTGTGCTACACCCACAGCGGTCAAATGCTCTCTACACACCAATTGCTTGATGTATATATTCGTAGATTTGGCACTAAGAATCACTAAGTCTGGGCTGGCAAGATGGCTCAGAGGCTGGGTAAAAGTGTTTGCCATGCAAGCCCAATAACCAGAGTTCAATTCCCAGAACACACATAAAGGTGATAGAAAACTCTCTGGGAGAGATTTTAATAACATAGGACAATCAGCACTCAACTGAATATTTTACAAAATAACTTGATGTCCTATGGATATGTATATATTATTTGAAGATTCATGCATCTTCATGTCCTCATCAGTTATCCATTTAGCACGTTATCTTGAAGTATTGCCTTCTAAGGGAATTATGGAGGTGCCAGATAATGAATTGGCAGTGAGAGCTACTTTGAAAATTTTCTGTTGTGTATAGGTTGTTAGGCCATGACAGATAAGTAGAGACTAGAAGACAATTTTGTGGAGTCTACTTTTGTCCATCTTCATATGGTTATCAAGATGAGGTTATAGCCTTGTACAACACAGACATTTCCAATAGAGCTGTCTCAATGAAGCTCAAATAAGATAGTTGAAATATTGCATCAGGAAAATTTTGTCTGCTTTTCAGATTATAAACATATTTTCAATGAAGGAAAATGGAAAAGCAGAGAAATTGTATAATAAATCCTATTTACAAATGAAAAAAAGGTGGTAGGAGAGAGCTGCCTCCACAAAGTTGTCCTCTGACCTCAATCTGCATGCTATAGCACACACACAATAAAAATTTTAGGAAGGAATCTCCACAAATCTAGTTCCAGGACAGTCAGAACTGTTACACAGAGAAACCCTGGCTCAAAAAACAGACAAAAAAGGAGGAGGAGGAGGAAAGAGAAGAGAAGAGGAAAAGAGAAGAGGAAAGAAGAAAGAAAGAAAGAAAGAAAGAAAGAAAGAAAGAAAGAAAGAAAGAAAGAAAGAAAGAAAGAAAGAATCTCCATGTCCATGTCCCATTCTATTCAATTTCCTGTCCCCTGCTCTCCACAGGATGGTTTTACTAATCCCTTTCATACCTGTTCAAAGGTTCCTCCCTTAGTCTGGAATATGCGTCACTTCCTCAGTCTAGTGACTCTATCCTACAGGTTAGCCCGCCGCCAATTGGTCCCCATGGACTCCAGGATCTCTGAACTCTAGGACTTCATGCTATGCCTCATTTGATGGGACTATTCTGTGTTTCTTTCCATGACTTAACAGCTTCAGATACAGTTGCATTATTATGTCAACTAAAAAAGCAGCCCAATACCTAGGGAGCAAGGCTCCTGAGTGCCACCATCACTGAAACCTTTAGCATCCAGCATAACAACACAAACATTAGTTCTCAAGAAATACTATTGAATGCATGTGAGGTATCACCATTTGCTGTAGACACATTATTTATCTTTTGTTGTTAGGTCACACCTATGTACATATGATTTTTTATAAAGAAGCCAGAAATAGACACTGGGAATAAAGACAGTATCTTCAACAAATGGTGTTGTTCTAACTGGATGTCAGCCTATAGAAAAATGCAAATTGAGCCAAATTTCCACCCTGCCAAAACTCAAGTCCAAGTGGATCAAAGATCTCAACGTAAATCCAAAAACATTGAACCTGATAGAAAGAAAGCAGGGAATAGCCTTGAATGCATTAGCATGAGAGACAACTTCCTGAACCAACCACTGATAGCACAGGCACTAAGAACAAAAATCAATGAATGGGACCTCATGAAACTGAAAAGCTTCTGTAAGGCTAAGGACACCATCAATAGGAGAAAATGGTAACCTACAGAATGAAAAAAATCTTACCAACTCTACATCTGATAGAGGACTAATATCCAAAGTAGAAAAAGAACTCAAGAAACTAAATATCAACCAACCAAATAATCCAATTAAAAAATAGGGTACATATCTAAACAGAGAATTCTCAACAGAGGAATCTCAAATGACTGAGAAACACTTAAAGAAATGTTCAACATCCTTCGCCATCAGAGAAGTGCAAATCAAAATGAGATTCCATCTTAACACCTGTCAGAATGACTAAGATCAAAAACACAAGTGACAGTTCATGCTGGCAAGGATGTGGAGCAAGGGGAACACTCCTCTATTGCTGGTGGAAGTAAAAACTTGTACATCCACTATGAAAATCAATATGGCAGTTCCTCTGAAAATTGGGAATCCATCTACCTCAAGACCCAGCTATGCCATTCTTGGGCATATACCCAAAGGATGCTTCATCCTACCACAATAACACTTGCTCATCTATTTTCATTGCAGCTTTAATCATTCCATCCAGAAACTGGAAACAACCTAGACTTCTCCCAAGCAAAGAATGAATAAAGAAAATGAGGTACATTTAAACAATGGAGTGCTACTCAGCTGTTAAACACAATGACATTATGAAATTTGCAAGCAAATGGGTGGAACTAGAAAAAAAAATCATCCTGAATGAGGTAACCCAGACCCAGAAAGACAAACACGGTATGTACTCACTTATAAGTGGACAGTATCTATTAAATAAAGTATAATCATGCTACAATCCACAAAACCCAAGAGACTAAGTAACAAGGAGGGCTCAAAAGAAGACACGTGGATTTCTCTGGGAAGGAGAAATAGAATAGATTTTGTGGGTGGACTGGGGATGGGAACAGGAGGGATCAGGTTGGGGATGGGAGGGACAGAGAGTACCAGGAGAGATTACTAGAATTGGGGGGGGGGGGCACTTGAGGGATGACATAGAAACCTAGTACTTTGGAAACTCCCTGACAGTGACCCTAGTGAAGTATCCTAGTAATGGGGGGAACAGAGCCTGAACTGGTCATTTTCTGTAACCTGGCAAGGCTCCCAGCAGTGGGACTGGAACACCAACCCAGCAACAAAACCTTCATCCTACAGTCTGCCTGCCTGTAAGATATGCTGGGGTAAAGGTGGCACAGAACTTGTGGGTGAGGCCAAGGAATAACTGGTCCAACTTGAGGCCCACCCCAAAAGAGGGAACCCACACTTGGCACCGCCTGCATGACCAGGAACCACAGGCAGGATAGCCCAGAGACCCAGGATAGAACCAAACACAACTGCCAAATAAAGTCAATGAAATGATTCCTAATGATGTTCTACTATACTCACAGATCAGTGTGTGACCCCATTGGCATCAGAAGGGTGTCACCCAGCTGCTGACGGGAGCAGGTACAGATAACCACAGCCAAACACTAGGTGAAGCTATGGCAACCCCAAAAAAGACAGGGAGGAAGGATAGTAGGAGGCAGAGGGGTGGAGGATACAGAATCAACTAAGCAGGGCTGATAGGGGTTCATAAAGACTGAAGCGACAATCAGGGAGCCTTCATGGGTCTGAGCTAGCTCCTCTGCACATACCTTATGGTTATGTAGGTTGGTGATTTTTGTAGGACTCCTGACAGTGGGAATGGGGTATCTCTGACTCTTCTCCTGCCCTTAGGACCCTTTTCCTGCTACTGCCTTGTCTAGACTTGATATGAGGGTTTGTGCCTAATTTCTTTGTAACATGTTATGCTGTGTTCAGTTGATATCCCTGGGAGGCCTGCTCTTTTTTTCTTAAGGGAAACAAAAGAAGAGCATGGGTATGGAGGAGAGAGGAGGTTGGAGGCAGGACTGAGATGAATAGAGGATCATTCAGGATGTAATGTCTGAGAGAAAAATAAAAATATAAAAAATAAAAGATTTCAAAGCCAACCTGGACTGCATGAGATCCTGTTTCAAAAAACCAAGAACAACAACAAAAAAAAAAAGATTTTTGCATGTAAATGTTTATGTCATGTTTATTCATATACTATTTATTTTCA
This sequence comes from Onychomys torridus, assembly GCF_903995425.1. Taxonomy (NCBI): domain Eukaryota; kingdom Metazoa; phylum Chordata; class Mammalia; order Rodentia; family Cricetidae; genus Onychomys; species Onychomys torridus. Next base: position 20,476,560 of record NC_050456.1, read on the forward strand.
ACTGGCCATTAGATTTTTAAGATCCAATCCACACCAGTGGCATGGTGGTATGGTTTTGCCTCCTTTTGATTGCACAAGTCAGTCTTCATGTATTTATCCCCAGGTGGACACACATGAAAGCTGCTTCCATCTGTCTGCTACCATGAGCAGTATAGCAAGGAGCATTCTTAGGGATGGAAGGCAGCCTGCTTCAGTAAATAAACCCACATGTAGTCTGTGGTTCCTAAACAAGGCTTTCTATGTGTTCTCTAGTTTTTCAATTTTCAAATAGTCTAATCACGTCTCAAGCTGATTTAAAATCTTTCACAGCTGATAAAACAGATGAAGAAGAGGATCCTAGCACACTGGAGACTGAGGCAGGGGGATTGTGAGTTCAAAACACTCTGAGCTTCACAGCAAGAGCCTATCTCAAAACAACAACAAACAAACAAACAAAAACCCTAAACAAAAGAAGTACCAGGGTAGTGACCTTTTTCTGAACATTACCAGTCTCAATATACTACTAACCAAAGTATCCCACACTGTCTACCAGTATAACCCAAGTAATGTTTATAACAATAGAGAAATGAGACATCAGCTAGGTAAACATCTCTCAGCTCAGCCCAAAGCTCTTTAATGCTCAATCAACCCCTACTGAATTAACGTTGTTGAGCTCAGCAGCTTCAGACACTATTCTAGAATTTGGGGATCAAAGGGTAAATAAGACAGAGTTTGCTCCCACCGTGTGTGCTCAGATAAAAGAGATAGGCAATAGCCAAACAAACTGGCAAACACAAAATATACCAGAGGATGATCTGTTATGCTGTTAAGATGGGGGTTTGGTATAAACAAAGCATTCCCTGCAACTGGAGTCCAGGAGAACTCTAGGAATGAAGAATCAGTTTCGCATCTGGGTCATCCTCGGTGCCCTTAGCTGGCCACAGTGACTTTTCCAAATGAAGAAACAAATATGTAATTTCAGTTCATTTTAATCAATATTAACTTAAATGTTAATAGCCACATGCGGTTAGTGGCTACTGTACAGGGCAGCAAAGGTTGCCCGGGATCGTGGTTAAGAGTGAGCTGTCCAGAAAAACTGAAGGCAAGGAGGCTGAATCTCAATTTACGCTCTCAACCACTGCAGCCTCCTGCATCTGCTGACAAGTCAGAAGAGATCCTAAGAAGTTCGATGGTTAGTTGCAAAAATACAGCTGCTTTCTATGCTGATGGGAAAGCAGAGAGTGGGGCAGTGATGATGCAGAAAAGCGGGAAACAGAAGGAGGCATCTTGGGAAAATGGGAAGTGACGATGGGGGCAGGACATGGGAAGGGCTGGTCTTAGAGAGCTACGGTGAACCACGGTGCATCATGGTGCAGGACAGGCGCACAGCTGCTGTGGACACTCAGACAGACAGGACAATAATAATAACCCTTGCTATGCTCCCTTCAGACAAGAGCCTGAGAAAGCTCAGACTGAGAAAGCAGGAACAGATGGGGGAAGGAGGAGATTTAGGAGGAAAGGCACTAGAGTGGCAACTTAGTAACAGCTGTCTTACAGAATGGCTACACAGTCTTGAGCCATGTTCAACATGTGGTTCTGAGTTTCACATGGTACGATGGCGAATTTTGTTGTTTTCCAACAACTTTTTTTTTTAAATGACATGTATTTACGATCAAGTCTGGGAGTTCGTTTGTGCTGAGAAAGCCCTGTACCACTGAGCTACACCCAAGCCCAGCTTCTTCAGCAATTCTAGCTGATTGGGGATAGGCACAGAGTTAGCATGTGTGCTGGCAGTACTAAGGAGAGCCAGAGGGGCGGGGAGTTCAGTATGTTTGGAAGGAAGTTATTACACATGTCATCTAAGTTGGGTCAGGAAGGAAATGAGAACATGACGCTGATGACGGTGAAGATGTAATAAATTCCAAGTGCAAATATGAATAAGGGTATTGTTTGGGTTCTGTGGTTTTTATTGAACCCGACAACCTGATCCTAAAATTACAGGAAGGCACCAAGGATCAAGAACACCCAGGGGCGGGGCCTTTCCTCCATGGTATAGCACTAGTCTTGAAAGGACCTGGTTCAACACCTAGACAAAAAGGAAGGAGAAAAAGATCATGACCCAGGAAAGTGATGAAGAACCAAGCCATGGGACTCAACAGCAGATACCAGGATTTATTTTAAAAGATATAGTAATTAGCACAGTACAGCACTGATCACAGAGAAAAGCGCAAACCGGCCACACATACCCAACAGAAGACAACTTACAGGAGAACATGGATACGTGAACTCCCAGCATGAGGAGCAGCAGATGGTGCAAACAGCGTTGAGCGGGCCCATAATCAGCAAAGCTAGTAAAATGGGATGTCCATATTAAATGAAGGGAAATTGATCATTAAGCTATACCACACATGGATTAATGACTTTAATATAAAAATCAAAGCTATTAAATTATTTTAAAGAAAATGAAGAATATCTTTATGACAGAGAAATGAAATGAGAAACAAAAGAAAAGCCCCAAAGGGAGGAACTAATAAATTCAAATATATTAAAAGTAGGAATGTCTGTTCAAACAACAAAATAAAGTGAGAGACAAGCCAAACACCAGGCATGGGTGTTTTCAACACATAAAAAGCAACAGAGGATTTCTGCTGAACATAAAAAGAACTCCACAGGTCTATTGGAATACCACACCCAAGAACAAAAACAAAGACACACATAGGCTTCCCCAGAACAAGAAATACCAATGATCCGGCCACACAAAGAGAACGTGCTCAAGCTCATTATTATTTGTGGTAATCGGAGAAGGGCAAATTAAAACACAAGCAAATTTACGTTGTGCTTATAGTTTGCCAAGGCTGGACAACGATCGGTCGTGGGGTTCCGGCCTAGAGAACTCACATGTACTGCTGTAGAACAGCCAAAGAGTAAGTCTCAAAAGACTGCATGCCTCCTGGCTTTGTTCACACCACAGGAGATAACGTCCATGAGGAAGCACGATTAAAAAAAAAAAAAAAAACCACTGCCCAGTTACAAACATGAGCCATTTCCTGTGAGAAGCGAGGACTCAATTGTGAACCATTCCAAAGACACAACTGTCTTTGGGGGGCCCAAAAACAGCTTCACCACATAGCTGCTATGACAGGCTTAGAGGCCCAGACACAGCTTCTGGCAGGCAACGCCTGGACCCCGGAAAAGCCATAAGGTGACCCACTCAGTGGTGCCAGCATCTAAGAGGAAATACCTGACATTCCAAACACTCCCTAACCCCTAGACAAATGTCAGCCAATCAGGGTCCTGAACCCTGGAAATCCCCTCACCCCAGCCTCTGCTATGATAAAAACCCCACCCCACCTGAGCTCAGGGCTCTCTCCTCTCACCACTGCATGAACAGACAGAGAGACCGAGCTCAGAGCTTGAAAATAAAGGCTCTTTGCTTTTACATATGGGATTCAGTCTCCATGGTGGTCTTTTGGGGGTCCCTGTGATCTGGGCATAACAGCACCAATGGGCATAAAAGATAGCTGGGAGTGCCCCAGCAGCTTCAGGATCATGTGGGTAAGTGACTGCCTTGTGTCCTACCCTTACTTTGTACAGGACTGCTTCCTGAAATCCTGGAATGTCCTCATCACCACTGAATCAGAGGTGCACCTCAGTGCACAGAGGATAAATTGTTAGAATTCCTAGTAACCCCCTCCAGCCACGTGTGCTATCCAGTTGCCAGGCAAGATGCTCAGTCATCTTAGGGCCTTCTGTCCTATGTAATCCGTGTGCTGCATGATCACATAATTTGCACACAGCATGATCACATAATCTACGCACATGCGTTGAAAGGATGATGGACGGTGCTGTTTGCGGTACTGGTTACCGAGTGGGAAGGTCACGGTCATGACGGAACCCAGTGCTAGTTTTTAGAGGTTCTCAGTGGCTATACCATACTGCCCCCTGGCTATGAACTGGACTGCCATCGGTGCTCAGAGAGGGGTGGAGCCTCGTCTGCGCCTCTACTGTCTACAATGAAATGTTGACTGGTATGTGAATGGTTTCTTTAATGAAAGTCGATACCAGCATGCAGACATACTAGAACACAAAAATAATGAGCCACATCTAGGCTACATTTTTCTTTAATGTCAGTTTGGACAGGTACTCAATGTTGTAATCTGGCGTTAAAGAACTCTCCTCAGATTAAAATTGATCCATTAATAGAAGAGTCATTTTCACAGAGTTGTTTCATAATTTGGAGTCACTAACCTTCTTCTTATTTAACTTATTTCTAAAGCTATCACAGGAAAAGTTAAAATTCTTAACAAAACCCATAAGCATATGGACAGACAGGCCACTTCTTCACTGCAGCCTGGGTAATTCATCTGACATGACACGTTTACAGAATACACACATACACACACACACACACACACACACACACACACACACACACACACGCCTCCTGCACTTTCTCTTCCCTTGGTCTCCGTTTACACACAGTCACCCATAGCCCAAAAGCACTAAGTGGGAAATCTCACAAACATGTCCTAAATTTTAGCTGGCATGCCACTCCGAGTAGCGTGATAAGATCTGTGCCATCCGTTCCAGCCCATGCAGGATACCCGCCTTCGCTTTGCTCTTATATCCGGGCTGTGTGTGCCGCCCACCTGGGTCAGCTACTCCTCCTATTGTTGTGATAAAATACCAAAGCAGCTTACGGAAGGCAGGTAGGCAGGTTCATTACAGCTCACAGTTCCTCCCGCAGTCCTGCGAGGTGGGGGAGTCTTAGTGGCAGGAGCTTGGGGCAGCCCGCCCCATCAAACCTCCGGTCAATGTCTTCGGGTTTCTGTTGCTACAGCAAAACACCATGACCAAAGAGCAAGTTGGGGAGGCATTAGGCTTACACTGCGCCATTGCTGTTCATCACTGAAGGAAGTCAGGACAGGAACTCAAACAGGGCAGGATCCCAGAGGCAGGAGCTGATGCAGAGACCAAAGAGGGGGTGCTGCTTACTAGCTTAGTTCCCATGGCTTGCTAAAACCACCTTCTTATAGAACCCAGGACCACCAGCCCAGGAATGGCACCACGCACCATGGGCTGGGCGCTTCCTCCATTGATCACTAACTCAATAAATGTCTATAGCTGGATCTCATGGAGGCGTTTCCTCATGAGCTGAGGCTCCTTCCTCGCTGATGACTCTAGCTTACAACAATTTGACACACATAATCACCCTGTAGTCAGCAAGCTCAGCTCCCTCAGCCCATGGGATGGCATCATCCGCATTCAAAGTGGGTCTTCCCACCTCAAAGAAGCTTCTCTGGGATTGCTTTCACAGCCCAAAGTTTTGTCTCCTTTTTGACTTTAAATCTCACACCCATTTGTCACTTTATGGCTTTCTCAGTTATCAGATTCAATGTCCCGGAATCACAGGGCTTAGACATGAATAACCATAATATCACTTTAATAATGGAGGAAAGCACAAGAGCAATGATGCTTGGAATTTTAGTGCAGGATATAGTCTTGTATATAGGAAAACACCATAGTTTATATAGGGTCTAATACTATCTATGGTTTTTATTGGTACCCACTGGGGAGTGTTGGAGCATATTCCCTGTGGTTAATTGGAGACTGTTCTCATTTCTGTCTGAGAGCAAGGGGGCTTACTCAAATCCAGAGATAGCCCAGGGGTTAAGAGCACCTCTTCCAGAGGACCCAGTTCAATTGCCAACACCCACATGGTGACTCACAACAGTCTGTAACTCCACTTCCAGGAGACCTGATCCTATTCTGACCTCCACAGACACCAGGCACACATGTGGTGCACAGACATACATGCAGGCAAAACATCCACACATGTAGAATATTATAATAATGATAATGATTATTATTATTTTATTTTAAAATCCATCCAGGTTTAGGTGATAATTGACAGGCACTTTGGACTTCTTTGGTGACTATGGGCACTCCTGTGCATTGTATTAGCAACATGTAGAGGTATGCGATTTAAGTTTGTCCCTTAAAAGTATTGATTCCTTCATATCATTGGTTGCTCCTTAGCCTTCTAACTCTTGATTCTAGTGGATAAGGTATTATCCTAAGAATGGTTTCCCCAGGAAGCACCTAAGCCTCTAATTAGAGGTTTCTGCTCCTCAGACACCAGTTAGTAGCTTGTCCTTGCCAAGAGTTATGCTGACCATTACAGTCAATCATCAGATTTTGTTTAAGATCAGAGATGTTGATAACTAAAACAACAGGAACCCAGAGTTTGTTTGCACACCAGCAGAGGCGACATTTAAATGTGAAGTCGGTAAGGCAAGGGGAGTGACTAAGATTGAAATAAAAGCTGGAATGCAGAAACAGAGCAAGTCTGATTTTTGGAGTCAGAATAGATGTCTGGACATGATGACAGATTTAGACATTTAAATGGAATGTGAATGGGGAGAGGTTCTTTTGTTTTGTTTTGTTTAAAGCCGGCAGTAAGTCCAGGAATTTCTCTGGGTGCCTGGGACTTCCTTCGATCAGCACACAGACCCCACATCCTCTCCCTTACATCTCTTATTACTTCTAAAGATAAACTACTTCAAATAGTCTGGCTCTGTGAGGGGTATGATGAATAAATATGTTTTCCTGCTTAACAAAGGTAGAGAGTCTCTGGGAAATGATCCACCACTTTAAAGATGGTGAAAATCTCATGTGCATAAAATAATGTGCTGTCAGAGGAGTGTTCTGTAATTCTGGATGCTGCTCTGTATCTTTACAAGAAGGTGGCCAGCAGACATGTTAAGATGGCTCATCCATGTCCACTCACAGTACACTCCTTCCTGGAGACCCCTGCCATAGATTATATAGGCTCAGTGATCTCTCTCAGCTTCCCTTGGAGACTTTTCATGACATTTACATGGTTGAGGAAAGTATCATAGATAAATCAACTCATATTGTTCACTCTGTAATGTATTCAACAGTCATTAAATATACAAAAACACTAGATGCAAGATAAGACAGTAGATGGACTTGGGATGATAGGCAAGGCAATGCCCTAGTCCCTAAGACTCTTACATCCTGCATTAATGGTGAAGTATTTCTATCAAAGAACTCACATTTGTCTTTTCCACCAAAGAAAACACTCTTCTTCGGCTTTGTCAATCTTGGGGGTCTTTGCATTGACCTCTGGCTCCTTCACTTAAGTCACTGAATCATTGCCCTGTGTGGTGATATGTTTGTGCCCTAATAAAGCTTATCTGAGGATCATAGGACAGAGCCAGACACTAGACTAGACACAGAGTTCAGGCGGTGTTGGCACATACCTTTAACCCCAGCATTTAAAATCTCATGCCTTTGCTTAAGAAGCACACAGGCCTTTAATCCCAGGAAGTAATATGGCAGAGAAAGGTATGTAAGGCATGAGGAAACAGGAACTCACTCTCTTTAGGCTGAGGATTTCATAGAGGTAAGAACTAGTGGCTGGCTATTCTGCTTCTCTGATCTTTCAGCTTTCACCCTGATATCTGGCTCTGGGTTTTCTTGGGTTTTTTTGTTGTTGTTTGTTTGGTTTTTTGTTTGTTTGTTTTGTTTTGTTTTGTTTTCAATTAAAAGACCATCTAAGATTCAAACAACATCTGGCATCCAACTTGTGGGGCACAAATTCACAAAAAAAACCACTTGTCTGTGCCCTTGCAGGCCCTGGCTCAGGCCCAAGCTACACTCAGCTAGAGTCTCCACCCTATGTGGGCTGGAGTCCGTAATCCGTTGGCTAAGTTTTTGTTGCAGCCTTTCTGCAGCAAACTCCATAGGTTTTGGGGGCTCCAAAACCATAGGAGGTAGCTGCTTTCTCAAGCTCTGTCTGCAGATGGCTGGCTCTGTGACTTCTTTTCTCCAGGTGGGTTGTGGGCTCTCCCTGGATCCCCATCTTAGGCTGCTACCACACTAGGCAGCTGCCTTGAAACCCACAGCTTCTACTGGTCTACACAGAAGCAGACAGTCTCACATCTGAATCATCATGGTTGGCAGATTTGGTGAGACAATTGGGATTTCTTAAAGGAAGAAATTATTTTAAAAAGAGAGAAATTAGTTTAAAAAAGGATTTTTTTCCCATATTAAAAAATGAGAAACATTTTGACAATGGAGGAAATTTGGTCTCTGTTTGATAACACAATTGATGGTCTGAAAATGGAACAATTAAATGAAAGGATATTAATGTAGATGGGATTTATGTAATGTCAATTATGAATATTATTTGTTTTGATCATTTATGTTTAATCATTTTAAAAAGTTGGATAATGTGAGTGCCAAGATAAAAATTTTAGAAAAATTTGTTAAAAACAGATCATAGAGAAATTCAGATCAAGACAGAGGAATTTAAAGGTGAACCAATCTCAGCACTGCATTATACAGTTGCAGAGAAACAGCCTAAGGCTTTCAAACAGCCAGCCTTAATCTACCCAGTAACCTTACAGGAACTGCCAAATTCTCAAGGCTGTGTAAGAGCTGACAGGACTCCTGTGCAAATGTTAGATTTGAGGAGATTCAAAGAAGTTATAGTGTCATACAGTATGCATTCCCCGTTTGTGAAGCAGATATTAAACTTGTTGTCAATTTGTAATAGAATTATGCCCCGGCCAGCAGGGTGTCAACAGGGCCACCCACCTGTGGGAGCAAATGACAGGACAGGATGACACGAAGAGACGGACAGCAAGACAGTATTCTGATCAAGCCACCAATCTTTATTTTCCTCCACATGGCTATATAGCATAAGAGAGGAAGGAGGAGGAAGGCGGGAAGGGGAAGGGAAGGCATGCAGTACATGGGAGACGTGCAGGTCGTGCAACTGCAGGAAGTCGGCTAAGGTGACTGGTCAGGGGCCATTTGTTCTGTTGCTAGGCTACCTGACCATGGAATGCTCTTTACATTCAGTTGCCATGGCACCTGACTGTGGAATGTTCTTATCTTTGGGAGTCTCTGGTTAGCAAACAGGTGTTACTGCCCTGGGGGGGGGGGGAGGCGGTGGGTTTATGACTTATTCTCTGGTTTAGCTAGTACTTTCCATGGTTCATGTTTGGTTCCTGAAATCTTGGTCCCTAACAGAATTATCCCTCAAGACTGGAAAGATTTGGTTACAGCTGTCTTAGAAGCTGGTCCCCAATTACAATGGAGTACCTGATGGAAGGATGAGGCTAAGACCATTAAACAACAAAGTAGGGCTAGAGGTATGGATATCTCCCAAGATCAACTACTTGGAGAGGAAGATTATGCTAATGTACAAAGGCAGTCTCTCTATGATGACCATACCCTGGCTTTGTGGCACATGGCAGCCTTGAAAGCTTGGGACAGAATTGAAAAAGTAGGAAAGAAAATTGAGTCATTTACAAAAGTTATACAGGGCCCAAAAGAAACATCCACAGATTTCTTACAAAGGCTATCTTCAGCAGTAAATAGATTGATATCAAATTCAGAAGCTAGACAGATAATAATTGAATCTCTGGCTTTTGAAAATGCTAATGCACAGTGCAAAAGGATAATTAAGCCATTAAAGGCAGGATCAGCACCCGTGGAGGAATGGATCTGAGATACAATAAACATTGAATCTCATGACCCTGATGATACTTGGAGAGGAGAGGAGATTTCTAGAAGTTTGAAGAAAAATGGTAATGTCAGAAGTTTCAATTGTGGTAAACAAGGTCACCTAAAAAGGGCATTATAAACAGGGTATTCCTATAACATTTTTTCAAGGAACAATGGCAACAGAATGCCCCTCCCTTCTAGATTATGCAGAGGATGTGGCAAAGGCAAACATTTGACTAAGGAATGTAGATCAACAAGGGACAGACAAGGTCATCCTTTGCCTTTGCCATTGGGAAACTCCCTGAGGGGCCTCTCACAGGTCCTCCATGTCAAATTCCATTCAGTCCTTTCTGGCCATCACAGAAGTGACCCCTTCTCAGAGCAATTAAAGAAACTAATGCACTGGCAGTGGTGATGAATGCCTTTAATCCCAGCAATAGGAGGCAGAGGCAGGCATATTTCTGTGAGTTCAAGGCCAACCTGGGCTACAGAGTGAGTTCCAGGAAAGGTGCAAAGCTACATAGAGAAACGCTGTCTCAAAAAACCAAAAAACAAAAAAAGAAAAGAAAGAAAGAAACTAACTAACTAATGCCTACTGTAAAAAAGAAAAAATACTGCTCAGGGTGATAGAACAGCTAAAGAGAACAAAAAAATTCAAGAAAAACCATAAATCAAAATTGATAAAGATTAGATTTGGAAACTCACCAAAGTTAGGGTTGGGGAAGGGTTTTGTTTTTGTTATTTCAGGATAATGAAAACAACCATCTTGATGAATTTAAAGATCTTTGGACAAATAAGCATCCAAAGAAGATTGGAGAACTACCTGGAAAAAAATTACCAAGGAAAGGAATAATCTGATCTAACGTGATCTCTGAAGTCTCCAAAAAAATGATGGGATCCCACAATGATGATTCCACATGGACTATGAAAATGCCATTAAGCTGACAAACACCACCCAAAGACTACAAACACCACACATGGACTACAAACTGCTCAGGACAGTACTGAGATGACCAGCTAAAATGATCCAGCCTCACAGACTACTCTAGCCAGGACTTGAGACAAGCCCTGCACTTTCCCATTATGCAGAGACTGGACAAATGATACAGCTAACTCTCCCAGGACTTGACAATTAACCCAAAAAAATTCTTTTCAGAATTCCCTAAAGATGCCTTCACCCCCAGACAGCAGAAAGTAATTTGAAGAACACAATATCCACATTCCCAAGAGGTGGGATGGATGGTTTTTGGTCATTCAATGGGTTATGGATAATTATCTTTATTTAGGATGGTTGGATACAAGTTGTTAATTGTTAATGGTCAGGAAAAAAGCTAAACAAATGACATTAGATTCGAGGTTCTTGTTTAAAAAAAAAAAAGAAAGAAAAAAGAGATATAGAAATGGTGGGATAAAAGGGTAAATTATTGAATCTACTCTGAAAAAAAGGAGATATAGAAATAATAGGATAGGCTGGGTGATGGTGGTGCACGTCTTTAATCCCAGCACTTGGGAGGCAGAGGCAGGAGGATCTCTGTGAGTTTGAGGCCAGCCTGGTCTCCAAAGCGAGTTCCAGGAAATGCACAAAGCTACACAGAGAAACCCTGTGTGTGGGGGGGGGGAGTATAATAGGATAAAAGGGTAGATTATTGAATCTACTCTGAAAAAAAGAGGGTATGGATATGATAAAATAAAATGGTAGATTATTGAATCTACTTTTAAAAAGCAGCTACAAGTTTTAAATGTTTTACATTGGACTGGATTTTTGTATATTGTATACAAATTTTATATATTGATACAAATTTGAGATTAATTTTGTTAGAAAATACTGTACATACAATTCTAATCTTGTTCAAGGTATTGTACCTATACAGTTGATTTAACAATGTAATGCAAATTGCTAGTCTTTGAAAGTTATTATTACCAACTAATTATTATATAAAGAAATGGAAGTTAGTAGTTAGTTATTACAATAAAACATGTAGTCAGATTAGATATGGTTTCAAGGTCAAACAGATACATTATAGATAGGTCATTTTCAAACACTTCAGAGATCTACAGAATATGGTATTTAAGATGTATTAATAACATAGGTTCTTTTTTTATGACAACAAGACATGTCTGTGCCTGGCAGCACCAATCTACTTCAGAGAAGATGTTGGGCATTGGAGAAACTCCTTATGGAGTTTACTTTCCTTGTGGCAAAAGTCAGCCACTAGGCAAGAAAATGCCCTTGACATTGTCAACTGCTGACAGTATGCTGTTCAAAATGGACAAGCAGGACACAAAAGAAAGGACTTCCAGATAAGACAAGGTAGGAAGGCCCTTTAGAAAATCCTACTTCACAAATAAGTATGTCAGCTAATGCTAGGCCTGTGGGCTGCAGATGGATGTCCCAATGTTGCAGAAAAACCTTGGGTGACTGTCCAGGGAGCTATCTGTTTCTGTCATTTCTCACATTTTTTGGAAATCACTTGTTTGCACTTCCTGCTTACTTAGGTAATATTATTTCCTTCTTGGGTCTCTGAGGGAGTTAAAGATCAGAGAGCTATAGTTATAGTTTTCCTTGTTAACAAATTCAGAAAAGAAACTCACTAAAGAGGTGTAAAGTGTTTAAGTTTGAAAGACATCAAAAGACAGTAATTAGTTGATAATACAAGTTAAGATAGAAAGTGAATTCAGTACAACATTTTGGACTCAACAAAATAGGAAATATAGAGTATTTTCTCTGAATCTATCAAATGTTAGTGAACTGGACATTGTTAATGTAATTCTTGACTGTATATATTGTGTACACTTATTGTACTTATTGTATATGGGTTTTTATATTAGTCATAATCTTTTATTATTTTAGACAAAAAAAAAAGGGGAAATATGGTGATATATTGTGTACCCTAATTAACTTGCCTGAGAATCAGAGGACAGAGCCAGCCACTAGATTAGACATAGAGGTCAGGCAGTGGTGGCTCACACCTTTAATCCTATCACTCAGAAGGTAGAGATCCATCTGGATCTCTGTGAGCTCAAGGCCACCCTGGACTACATGAAATTGACTCAGTCTAGGAGAGAAACAGGCCAAGCAGTGGTGGCACACACCTTTAAGCCCAGCACTTGAGATCTCATACCTTTGCATGGGAAGCACACAGGCCTTTAATCCCAGGAAGTAATTATGGCAGGGCAGAGAAAGCTATATAAGGCATGAGGAAACAGGAACTCACTCTCTTTAGGCTGAGAATTTTTTAGAGGTAAGAACTAGTGGCTGGCTGCTCTGCTTCTCTGGTCTTTCAGCTTTCACCCAGATATCTGGTTCTAGTTTGTTTGTTTTTTTTAATTAAAAGATCATCTAGATTCAAAAAATAGCCCTGTCCCAAAATTATGACTAGTGCATAAAAATATATAGAAATGTTCTATTATTTTTTTCTTTCATTAATGGAAAATTAAATGAATGAAGTCGAATTGTATGTTTCCTTTTAGATTTAAGGACAGACACACCTGATAAACAAGAGTACAAAAATAACAGTAAGCCAGACACTAGCCTCATCTTTTACCAATTATAAAACTCAAATGGATTAAATACTTAAACCTAAGACCTGAAACTATGAAACCACCAAAAGAAACACATGAGGAAGATTCAGGACATAAGAATGTACAGAGCGTTGTTGTTCTGCTTTGTTTTAAGAAGATACCCAAAGCACAGGAAACAAGGAAAAATGGAAAACTGGGATTGCATTACACTGAAAAGATTCTGAACAGCAAAGGAAACACTCAAGAAAGGGAAGAAACCACCTACAGTTGCAGGAAATTCATTTCAAATGACACTGCCCCCAAGGCGTTCATATCCAAAACATGTGAAATTCCAAAACCTCAACAGCAAAATAATAATAATGATCTATTAATAAGTGAGCGATAGACCTAAACAAACATTCCTCAAAAGACATAAGATAACCAAATAGTTCGTGCAAAGTGCTCAGTGTCTGTAGTCATTAGGGAAACCCAAGTCAAAACCATGATGAAATAGCACTTCACCCCCGTGAAAATGGCTGTAAAAGAAAATAACAGGCCAGGTGGTAGTGGCGCACACCTTTAATCCCAGCACTTGGGAGGCAGAGGCAGGTGGATCTCTGTGAGTTCAAGGCAGGCCTGGCCTACAGAGTGAGTTCCAGGACATCCAGGACAACACAGTGAAACACTATCTCAAAAAACCTAAATAAATAAAGTAAGTAAGTAAGTAAGTAAGTAAGTAAGTAACAAGAATTGGTGAGGACCTGGAACTAACACGATCCTCACAGACTACAGAGGAAGTAGAAACTAGAACAGGCACAGAGGAGAACAGCACATATTTTCTTCAAAACAAACAAACAAAAAAAAATAGAATTATACAACATGACCCAGCATCCCCACTTCAGGGTGCATACCCAAAAGAAATGGAGACAGTACATCAACAAGACCCCTCTCCTTCACGTTTACTGTAGTTCTCTCCACAACCGCCAACATAGAGAATCAATCTAAATGCCCATTAAGTAATGATGGGCTAAAGAAAATGTGGTGTATCTATGTCTCACAATATGAGTTAGCTATAAAAAGAATGAGATTCTGCACTTTGCAGATCACTACGACAAATGAAATAACCCAGACCTAGAAACTCGGCTGTTGCGTGATCTCACTACATACAGACTCTACAAGAGCTACCTCATAGGAGGTGAGAGCAGAATGGTAGCTGTCGGAGGCTGGGGTGAGCACTGGGCGGGGAGAGATTGGAGAGAGGCTCACGAGTGGGTGCTAGGTTACAGGCAGGAGGAAGACCATCTGGTGTGCACTGATTTAGGTAGCGACAATCTACTGTATAGTTCAGAACACTGGGAGAAAGGAGTTTTCACAATAAAGAAGTGATGAAATGTCTGTAAAATAGGTATATCTGACCTGATTCCAACATCATGCAAAATGCAGGCATGGGTTGAGAAGCCACGTGGCACCCCATGATTACATCTAACCTTAATGTTTCTATTCTAAAAATTTTAAGATTAATTCCTCTCCCACTCCCAATGGCGTATGTTATTGTGTGTTTAAATGTATCTTTGGAAGTACTCCATGCATTGTCAAGTAGAGCTCTATTTATGGACATGAGTATCAGATTTTAAACTGAGTTGGGACACATCAGATACACTACACTACAAGTTGCTTATCCATGTACCTTAAAGATTGTCTCACATCAACACGAACAGTGCTGTAATTTTTGTTCACAGCTTCATAATTTCCCATGGTGTTGAGAAATCCTAGCTTTTCTTACTAGTCCCATATACACATTCATGTAAGATTTTTATGTTTTGGGCTAGAGAAAGGGCTCAGAAGTTAAGAGCACATACCACTCTTGCAGAAAGCCCTACTTGGTTCTCAGAACTCACCCTGAGTGCTTCACAATGCATATAACTCCAGATCCAGGGGATCTAACACACTTCTCTGGCCTCCACAGGCACCTGCATACATGTGCACTACACACACATGCACATAATTTAAAATGAAATAAATCTTTAAAACAGGATTATTTTGTCCTTACATTATTATAAACATGCTGTAATTTATATCCTTAGCTCTCCTTATATACTATATTTAATGGCATATATACCTCCAGATGCATAAATAATTTGTGTTCTCCTTTTCCCACATACCATATATTTTGGAAGCTTTAGAAACTCACTTTAGTTTTGCTATTATAGATAAACCACAATAGATGCCCTTAGTAACACAGGTGTCAGGGGAAGTGTCATTTTGATTAACTGTGATTGTAGCCATTGTGTGCACAAAATGCATTAGAGCTGTCTAGACAAAGCTCCCAGCAGGTTTCAGAATTCTATAGAACCAATGAAACAAGAAACAAGAGAAAAGATACTAACAAACCCTTCTGTCTGGATGCTCCAGTGTTTTATCTGGATCTGTCAAGGGAGGAAACTGGAGGTCAGCGTCTTTGTCAGGAAACGTGTAAGAGTGCCTGTAAAGTCTCCAGAAAGTTAGCTGCTGCTTAGAGCATGCATGCATCAACTGAATGTGTCACGCTGTTCCCCAGAGGTGACACATGCTCATGGAATGTGTCTTCTACAAGCTCCTCATGGTCCTGGGTCAGCAAATTTTATCTGGCAATCACAGTTTGACAGAGTATCAGCTCTGGTGTTCGCTTCCTCTGCATCCTGCAAATGTGCCAAGGAACAGCTCCTCGGTGACTCACAAGTCTTTCGAAACGCGTGTTCCCATCAGAGGCTCTGTCACCAACATCCCCTAAGCACTGACTTCCAGGGTCTAGCTGTGCAGGCAAGGACAGGAAGTCCTAGGGCTTTAAGTGAGAGCTGCCCTGGTTTCATGGCACCATCAGTTCATTTTCCTCATGACAAGTTGACTTGTTCTGATTTGTTCCTCTCAGATACAATGCTCGAATGTTAATAAAAGTGAAAATGAAGATTCTTTCTCAAGGTTTCATTTGTTTATCAGCTTACCCATTCTCTAATTGCCTAAGGCCCAGAAAGAGGCAGAAAAGCACAGGCTTGCTGGACTCTTCCTGCCAGAGCTGAGATTCCACGGTGCGTTAGAGGTGACACTTGATGCCAACCGAACCTACAAACCAAGCCAGCATTTCATGGTCCAAAGACTCTCTTCTTTTTCTTTTTAATATTTATTTATTTATTATGTATGTGCAGAAGAGGGTGCCAGATCTCATTACAGATGGTTGTGAGCCACCATGTGGGTGCTGGGAATTGAACTTAGGACCTCTGGAAGAGCAGTCAGTGCTCTTAACCTCTGAGCCATCTCTCCAGGCCCCCAAAGTCTCACTTCTTTCCTTTTAAATGACTGGTGTCACTGCACAGAATGATGGGCAGGCCAGATTCCTGCAGCATTACATCTATCCCTCACTCAAGTCCGGCGTGAGGTGAGCGCTCGCTCCTCAGCTGGTAAACAGTGAGGGTCAAATGTTGCTTGCTGTGGCAACTCAAGGCCAAAACAAGGCTGTGAACAAAACCAAATGCTGTCCTCCAGAAGCCTGCATCCCAGGTGCACGCCACACCCCAAATATGCACATAGAGGACTGTAAGAAAAAATTGTAACCTAAAGACTAAATCGGAAAATCTTAACAAGATGGGAGGGTTACACCAACACCCCCCCCATGATGTTTTGCTATGGTTTTGAATTGTTCCCATAGGGAGTAGGTGGAGGGTCCCTGAGATCTGTCTGTGTTGTTTGTACCACAGTTATCTCAATACCATTTCCACAAACATAAAGCGAAGGTCAAGTTTTTACATAGCACTGTCAGGTGAGGTTTTACTGAAAGGTTAAGAGAGTAAAGTCCTGAAATGGATGAAAGCAAAGCATGTGAAACTCAGGGTCAAAGTGCTCCCGAGAGAGGGACCAAAGGACCAAATGGAACCAGCTGTAGGGCCTAAGAAATGGTATCGATGAGGGAGGTGACCAGAAAGGGGCAGGTAGCCAAGTAGAATGAGGCACACACTGTGTAGACCTTGGCATCCATTCCAAGAGGGCAAAGGACCACTGTATCATCCTGAGAAAGTAAAAACAGTAAGTGAGTCATGGATTCAGGAAGTATACAACATGCCACTCCATCACTCAGACCAAAGGAAATGTCTCTCCCAGCTGTGGGATTATGCCACATTCTAAATTGAAACTCAGCCATCTAGTAACTTTTCCGATTCTCTAGTATTTTTCCACCTAAGGCAGGGTCTCATGCACTTGGATTACAATCATGAGCCACTCTGCTGGCACATGTTCAGATATTTGTAGTTAATCAGGGTTGGGGTTATAGCTCAGTTGGGAGGGTGCTTACCTAGTGTGCACATAGGCCCTGGGTTCAAATCCCAGCACAGCATAAACTAGATATAGTGGTACATGCTGTAATCCTAGTTCTTGGGCCTTGGAGTAGGAAGATCTGGAGTGCAAGGTCATCCTTAGGTACACAGGGAGTCTGACACCTATTTATAAGCTACAGAGGAAGGCCATCTGAAGCAAACAACAACCTTTTTAAAATTGGGATTATTAGTGATTTTGAATCTGGGGAAATGAAGTCAGATTTAAAACATGAAATCAAGAAATAGAAGGGCGGTGGTGGCGCAAGCCTTTAATCCCAGCACTCAGGAGGCAGAGGCAGGCAGATCTCTGTGAATTCGAGGCCAGCCTGGGCTACCAAGTGAGTCCCAGGAAAGGTGCAAAGCTACACAGAGAAACCCTGTCTCAAAAAAACAAAAACAAAAGACAATAACAAAAAAAAGAAAAAAGAAAGAAAGAAAGAAAGAAAGAAGAAAGAAGAAAGAAAGAAAGAAAGAAAGAAAGAAAGAAAGAAAGAAAGAAAGAAAGAAAGAAAGAAAGAAATAGAAAAGGTATAAATCGTTCCTGTCCAATCACGACTAAAGAACTGGTATCCGAATAATGTTTTGGGTACAAATAAATATATAGAATGGAATAAAATTTTCAGATGGACTGTTTCAGATGGTGGACTGATGTCTGCATGGTAGCACCGAGATCCTCAGAACAAGCACAGGTCTTCTAAGAATGGAACAGTTGGACTCAGGTGGGTGATAGCCACCCACAGGCCAGCCTGGGTCCTCAAGGCTGGAGCCGGCGGAAAGATATCCATGGCGCTGGGTAGTGGGTCCCATTATGATGAGCAAGTATGAGGTGTAGAAACAGGACAGAAAGAAGCAGACTGGTCTTTGTGCTGAGGAAAGAGGTGGAGTAGAAGACGTGAAGAGGGTGAGGAGCAGGCTGGTGTCTGGAGGTCTGCCTGTCACCCAGGGCCGTGGTGACATTCAGGCCAGGGCCACAGCTGGGGTCCATGTCTGGGTCTGTGGTCCTACTACAACCAGGGTCTGTGTGGACATCCATGGCCCATGTTACCACCAAGGACCACACAGAATCCCAGGGGCTACACAGCAACCTGTGGCCTTGTTGGTGTCCGAGGGCCACACTGCCACCAGGGCCATCCTGATCTGAGTGGCCTGGGCTTCCACCTGGAGCCATGGTGTCATCCAGTCCCAAGTGCCGCCAAGAGACATGTCTGTGTCTGTGGTCCTACACCAGCTAGGGTCTGTGTTGATGTCTGTGGCCCATGTCACCTCAGGGGTCCAAAGGAATCATTGTTGGCATTCAGGTCCGCCCCTTGGGGACCTGCCCAGAGTCCTGACATCATCTTATGTAAAGCCCCCTTTAAAAAAAAAAAAAAAAAATGGGGTTGGGGATTTAGCTCAGTGGTAGAGCGCTTGCCTAGCAAGTGCAAGGCCCTGGGTTCAATCCTCAGCTCCAGAAGGAAGGAAGGAAGGAAGGAAGGAAGGAAGGAAGGAAGGAAGGAAGGAAGGAAGGAAGGAAGGAAGGAAGGAAGGAAGGAAGAAAAAGAAAAAAAACCCTCCCCACTCTACTTCTCCCTTCCTCTCTCACTCACCAGGAGGTAGTGCACACCACCTCTCTCTCTCTCTCTCTCTCTCTCTCTCTCTCTCTCTCTCTCTCTCTCTCTCTCCTCCCATCCCTCTTAATAATAAAACTTTCCATATGGATACGTGTCTGCATGCCGTAATAACTTTCCACTGTACCACTGCCCTCATGCGTGGGGTGCCTCTGTCTCCTTCACCCACCGTGCCCCTTGGTTCCACCTGCCGAGGCCTCTGAGTTTTACAGAAAGCACACATGATGAAATCAAAGGGCTATGCAGGACCTGCCCCACCCTTCCCCTCACTGGACATTGCAGCAAGAGAGCTGGCCCCAGCCCTCGTGGGAGAGCTGCCCGCTCCATCCTCCCTGCACTCGGGAGAGATGGCCTCACCACTCGTCACAGGTGAGAGAGAACCAAGTCTGAGGGCATGAGCAGGGAGGGGAGCTGACTCCACCCCTCACCTGAGGAGGGCTACCTCAATGGTCCAGACTGAACTCAGCTTGACCACACACCCGCCATGACAGGCTTACTGGCAGTTACCACTCAGTCCTCAGGAAAAGCCATAAACTGGCCCCAGGAACAGGCCAATCAGCAGCCCAGGGGAAAATACCTAACATTCCAACCATTATACCACCAGGTGCCCTTTAGCCCAGGACATACCTATTTCCCTTTTACCAAGATACCCCTAGATAAATGTCAGTCGGGGTCCTGAACCCTGGAAATCCCCTCACCCCCAACCTCTACTAAGATAAAAACCCCACCCTGCCCAGGCTCCGGACTCTCCAACTGTACCCTGCACCACTGAGTTGGGCACACAGCTCAGCTTGCTTGAATAAAGACTCTTTGGTTTTGGATATGGATTTGGACTCCTTTGGGGCACCCCACGATCTGGGCATTACAAAAGCAAGGAGCTGAGGGGCTGGACAGATGGCCCAGTGGTTAAAAGCACTTGTTGCTCTTGCAGAGGACCTGGGTTCGGATCCCAGCAGTCACATGGGGCCTCACAAACACAGGTAACTTCAGCTTCAGGGGACCCGATGTCCTCTTCTGGCTTCCGTCAGCACCAGGCACACACGTGTTGGGCATATGCTGGCAAACTATCCACGCAGGTGGTGGTGCACGCCTGTAATCCCAGTGCTCGGGAGGGAGAGGTAGGCAGATCTCCGAGTTTGAGGCCAGCCTGGGCTACAGAGTGTGTTCCAGGATAACTAAGGCTGCACAGGGAAATCCTCTCAAACAAACAAACAAAAACAAAGACTGCCTAGCTGCTAGAGACAGACAGTGTGGTTGTATCCCGGGAGACTCGTTCAGACTCTCCACTCTCCCCACACTCCTCCCACCTTCCTCACATAACACTGCCTCAGTGTAGCAAAGAAAGTGGAATTTCTAAACTTTCTGTTATTTTGAGACAGAATCTCACTGTGTAACTCAGACTAGCTTCAAAAGTCCAGTGCTCCTGCCTCAGACTCCCGAGTGCTGGAGTCAGGTCAAAGGCAAATATATGCCACCACACTCCACTTAATCTTACTGATTCTAAAAACTAAATTACCTACATCTGTCTCCACCCATCCTTCTTACTAATTAAAATAGATAGCCGGGCGGTGGTGGCGCACGCCTTTAACCCCAGCACTCGGGAGGCAGAGCCAGGTGGATCTCTGTGAGTTCGAGGCCAGCCTGGGCTACCAAGTGAGTTCCAGTAAAGGTGCAAAGCTACACAGGGAAACCCTGTCTCGAAAAAAAAAAAAAAAAAAAAAAAAAAAAGGTAAATTCTTTATTAACTTACTAGCTAATTCTTTATTCATTTACTAATTAATTTACTCCATTAATTCTTACTAATTAAAATAAAGAAGCACACTTCTGAAGAAACCATCTCTGCCTGTGCTTTGATTTGTGGCCTTCAAATGACCCTGCGACCAAGTCTCTCACTCCTGCTGTTGGGGTCTTGACAACTTCTCTCTGCCTGTAGCCCTGCCTCCCCTCTTCCCTCAGACCTCCTAACAGCCCTCACTGGAGGGTGATGAGGGATGTGACCCTGAGGGACTCAGCAAAAGCTTCCACCTTGCCTGAGCACATGTTTTGAGCCGCCATACAAACAAGAAGTAAAATTCTATTGTACTCAAGCCACAATGTCTTTGAGCTTATGTGGTGCATGGTTGATTTGACCTAGCCACACTGAAGCGGGTGCCATTTTAACCTTCCATCTCATGTCCAATATCCTTCTCTACTCGAAATGTTTGAGATACTTGAACTGCACCCCTGCCTTGCTCTCGCCCATTACCCTCACACTCTGAGACAGGGTGGATGTTCACATCTCTCCCAAGTGCCTATGCTGATCCCTGGCCCCCGTGAGCATGTTACATGCAGCCTTTGAGGAGTTATTAGGCTTAAATGAGGCCATGAGAGTGGAGGTCCTTGAGGAGCCCAATGCCCTTAGAGAAAGAGGGTGAAGCGTTCCAGCTCCTGCCCTCACTGAGGACATGTTGGAAGATTGTCCAAGGCCATGACATGGCTCTTTCTAGGGACCTTGTTCCCAGCTTCCAGAATGGGATTACTTAAATCACTAGTTCTGTGGGACCTTGTCATTAGTGGCCTGAGTAGACTGGAACACCTCTGGCACTTCTGTAACCTCCACAGCCCTTGCCTCCTTGGCTTTTTTAGTTTTGACTTTTAGAAATAGAAACAGTTGTGGTTTTTGTTTTTTAAATCACAATTGTGTGTACCTGTGTGATGATCAAGTCAGGCTAATTTACATATATCCGTCACTTCAAGTCTTTATCAATTCTTTGTGCTGAGAATTAAACCTCCCACCAGCCTCTCTGACTTGGAACTTCAATGGAGAGAGAGCCTAAACCCTTGCAACATCTCATCCCCTCATCCCCATCCAATGGCCTCCTTCCTGCCGTGCACTCACCACGGTCCAGCACCTAACTCAGGACACTCATGCAAGGAAAGTTTCCATCCAGCCTAAACGCGCAGATTTCTGTCAGTCCTGGTGGCCATCCTTCACCTGCTCACCTGACTATGACAAGCTTTCCTGAGACAGTTATTCAACAAGTGGTAAATACTGTAGCAATTTACCTTAACTATTTAGCTATCTCTTTCTCCTCCTAGACTGGGATCTTGGAATCCACATACTAACCTAAGGGAACACCCATCGCATGCATGAATGAGTACTCCCTCCAAATAACGATTTCATAAACTATTTCCAACAAATTTTCCAAGGCTGTTATTTGTAGGTAAGATTAACGAATGTCTTTATGCCTATATCAACAAAAGAGCTGTTCCTTTTGTTACCACACTGGGTATTTAAGCTTATAAGAATAACTGGTGTTTGAGATTAAAACTGGAGATGGATTTTACTATTTGGGTAAGTTGGTGAACTATGAAATCAAATAAACACACATGCTTTGTGGCTTGAACACAGCAGTTCGTGTCTTGTTTACATGATAGTTCACAACAGGTGTTCAGGGCAGCTGGGCCTGCAGGACTCCAGGCTGCTTCCAATGCCTCACCTGCATCCCGCAGGACAGAGCGGGAGAGGAAGAGCGTGTGTTTACTAAAATGCCTTGGATCATAAGTGCTATAGATGGCCCCTGCTGGTGGCTATGTGATCCAACGCTATGAAGAAGGAAAGAAGGACTCTGCAGACAGTGTCCTCTGTGCCCGTCACCCACTTACCCTCCCTCCCACTGTCTTCTTCCCTGTGTTTCTGAACATGTGATAATGGCATTCTAGTGTGAAACTAGATCATATTGGATGGTGCTTTTAAACTTTTTATATTGATAGAAGCGGTGGGACCCCAATTTTCTCCTAGGAATTTTGTTGAGAGGTAAGGGCCCTGGGAAGAGGTGAGTGAAAGGACACAGAATTTCAGTCACATGGGAGGAATACAGTCAAGAAACTTGTTGTAGATATTTGTGACCATCATTAATATTAAATTGCCTAGTAGATTTTCAGTGTCCTCATAAGAAGAGTACATATGGGGCCAGGCCTGATTTAGACATTCTGCAATATATATGTATATCAAAATGCTGTGTTGTACATCATAAATAAATATAATTTAACTCAATTAAAAAGTGTTCTGAAAAAAAAGCCCATTTACCTATTTCTGCCATGTGATAGGACAGAAAGATGATGTGTCCATGATCTAGGAAAGAGGCCCTTGGCAGACAGACACAGTATTGAGAAGACTGAGCAGACACCATAGCAGGCTACTCAGTCTTATCTCAGAAATCAGGCCTCAGTTTCAGTTTCCTGAGACTAAGCAAGCAGTTTCTGAGGAGGCCACAAACAAAGGACAATCAATGTCCAACAGCCCCAACAGCAAGGATAAAGAGGCCTGGTACCTGCAGTCCAGGCCTGAGCCACAGTCAGCAGCTCAAGGTAATAACCAAATTAAGGACAAAGCCTGGGACTTGTCCAGGCCTGCCCCAAAATGAAAAGGCTGTAGACTTAACCAGCCTCTGACTAGCCCTAGCCAATTCAAATGCACTAATATGATTGCCATTAGCTTAAGCCGATCATATTTAAGAGGACTTAACTACTCTAGGACCTCCCCTTGGCTGTGCTTAAAAAGGAGCCTGTGAGCTCCTCTTGGGGTCATGGCCATTTTGCCTTTGTGTAGGATGGTCGGCCCCAACATGCTAGAATCTTTCTTGAGATAAGAAACACTCTTGCTGGTTACATTCATGGATGGTGGTCTTTTGTGGGACTTCTCCAGGACCTGAACAGTGTCTGCTGGAGTTTTGTATCAGCTACTTTTCTCTTTGCTGATGTAAAACAGCTGAGAGGAGCAGCTCCAGGAGAGGAGGCATGCCTTTGGCTCACAGTTTCAGAGGACTCAGTCCATCACGGCAAGAAAGGTGTGGCACAGCAGGGAGGCCCTGGGCTCAAGATATCCACGCTGCCCCTTCTCACGTTTACAGACCAGGAAGCAGAGAATGGGACTGGAAGTCTAAGTGGGTAATCCTTAAAAGCCACCTTCAGTGACCCACACCACCAAGGTGAGCACCACACCCCCAAAACAGCACCACCATCTGGAACAGCTGTTCAAACACATGGTGAGGGCATTGCAGATTTAAACCACAGCAACCTTTCATCTTGGATTTACAAGATTTTCAATGTATACACATACATTTCTGTCATTTAAGAATTTTTGCCGGCCGGTGGTGGCTCACACCTGTAATCCCAGCACTCGGGAGACAGAGCCAGTCCGATCTCTGTGAGTTCGAGGCCAGCCTGGTCTACAGAGCTAGTCCAGGACAGGCTCCAAAGCTACAGAGAAACCCTGTCTGGGGGGGGGGGAGAATTTTTAATGGTGCAGAAGTCTTTACTTGTTCTATTTTTCAAAATATAAAAAAGGAAGCATATTTGCAAGTCACATAATCTCTTCCAATGATAGTTTCTAAGGACTAAAGGCTGATGTACTGTGCAACAAATTCATTTCTAATTGTTTAGATGCTGGCTTCCTTTCCTGCCTGCTCCTTGGAATAGTAGCCTTGTACCTGAAGTGGCTGCTCCCTTTCCCCGAACCAGCAGGGGCTCCATTGCCATCACAGGCTGCTTGGCTGGCTTCTGTCACTCCTACCAGAGGAGCCTCTCCCTCAAGTGTCCCACACAAGTGAGAGAATTGCTTTGTCTCTGACCCCTTCAGGACTCAGTGGTGATGCTGCCCCCCTCGGCCAGCTCCAGGGCACTGCAGTTTCCCTGTGATTTCACTGAATTCCATCCACAACCTTGTAAATTATTTCATTACACTCTCCACAACTCACACAATCTTATTTCTCTTCAGGACCCTGATTTCTCAAAGTGATGTCACAGAGTTCTAACACAAAAACAGAAACTAGAAGTTTTCTGGAAAAAAACAAACAAAAAACAAAACAAAAGAAAAAAACCTTGCATCTATCAAAATGCGATGTAAAGAGTGATTAAGCACCACTGCCTCAGGCTATGCATATTAGCTGCCTTTGCCATATACTTCAACCACAGAATACCTCCCAGTGTTTTCCTGGCATCTGAGAACCAGCATTTGTTGTGATACAGCTCAAGAGAGGCCTTGGCAAGTTTGAGCCAAGGAGACATGCCATGAGGGTGGTGGTCAGGGGGGGGGGGGGGGGGGCACAGGGGAAAGTTACTCACATTGTGCAGACATGGCATCCACATGGAAAGTTTTATTGGGGGGAAGAGGGAAGGGAAGGGAGAGAGGAAGAAAGGGAGGGGAGGGGAGAGAAGGGAGGGGAGGTGCATGCTACCTCATAGTGAGAGGGGAGAGAGAGAGAGACAGAGAGAAAGACAGAGAGAGAGAGAGAAGGGGGAGGAGTCCTTTCTTAAAGGGAACTTAGGATGGCATCAGGACACTGGGCAGGCCAGGGTATTTTCTGCTTATTGGCCAGGATTCCAAGAAGTGGATCTGAATGCTAACAGTGTTCTCCATACACATGAAAAAAATTCAGTGACAATAGAAAGACACAGGTGGTACTATAAAACTTCTTAGAATGTGCCAGTGACTCTTCTATTGGCTGTGCTAAGATACCATGACAAAGGAAACTTACAGAAGAAAGGGTTTATTTGGGGCTTATGGTTTCAAGAGGGTGAGTCCATGATTGTCATAATGGGAAGCATGGCAGCATGCAGGTGAGCTTGGCACTGGAACAGTAACTGAGATCTTACATCTAATCTACAAGCAAGAAGCAGAGACAGAGGCTAGGGCTGGCATGGGTTTTTGAAACCTCAAATCCCTTCCTCCTCCAACAAGGCCACACCTCCTAATCCTTCCCAAACAGTTCCACCAACTGGGGACTAAGCATTTAAATATATGAGCCTATAGGGACTGTTCTCACTCAAACCACCACATTTCACTCCCTGGCTCCCATGGGCTTGCAGCCATATCATAATACAAAAGGTAAATTCAAAAGCTGTGGCGAGCCACAAGGAAATGATATAGGGAGTCCAACTGTATATAATAAGCTATACTTTGACTGATCAAGGGTCCATCGAATAGGAAGCCACTTATCACTAAATATTTGGTGTTATGCAGTTTTAATATTCAGCCGTGCCTTGCTATTAATTTCTTGTGGGCCCATATAATACTAGATTATTTGGCAAACAGTTCAGCTTCTCAGACCTGCTGAACCTCTCTCTAGGTAACTAACTCCCCAGCTGTAGATGCACAGCTTTGGTTCTTGTGCAAATGAAGCTCAGACCATCCCCTTCCTTCAGGCCTAGAGGCGCAGCAGAGAGATTGACTGAGGACAATAGGGCTTTTTGCATAACCAGGTGCAGAAAGGACAGGAGTGAGATTCCACAGGCAGACCTAGAACCTCATGGCCAGAGAGAAGAGAGGAAGACACAGATTCTGTAGAGGGTAAAGCAGATCTCTTGTAGAGTTTATCACGGCCAGGCGTAAGGAGCCAGGAAGGATAGATGGAGGATGAAGGAACAGAGGATGACAATGAGACCAAAAGCGTAAGGGCCTTAGTTATTACCAGGGCTATGAGGAGACAGAAAAAGTAGGTACAAAGAGGAACTGAGACTCAGGACAGAACTGAAGCTGTATAGATAGAGTTTTGTCCTAAAGGAATAAAGTAAGTGGACAAAGGAGCGTAGTGTGCATAGATTCCTTTTCCTCAGATACCCCACACTGGATGCAGAGTCTTCCCCAGGACTCTGGAAGGAATTTTCTCAGGGTTGGAACTTGGGAAAATTCTGTTAAAGAAGTCCCCATAGTCTTTGACAGTCTCAATATAGTTTCAAAGTTTCTTCTGAGTCTTAAGGCAACCTCTTAATTGTAAACACAAAAGGCAAACTACAGCCAGGCATGGTGGCACACACCTTTAATCCCAGCACTTGGGAGGCAGAGGCAGGTGGATCTCTGTGAATTCAAGGCCAGCCCGGTCTACATTGTGAGTTCTACAACAGCTGGGGCTGTGAAGGGAGATTTTTGTCTATAAATAAATAAATAAATAAAAGAAAAATAATTAATTTTTAAAGCAAATTTCATATTTCCAACATACAATGGCATAGTATATACATCACCATTCAAAGTGGGGAGAAAGGAAACACCAGGAAATACTGAACCACAGCAAGACTGAACCCCAGCATGACAAACTCCAAACCCTGTAGCTCCATGTCTGATGTCAAAGGACTTAGATGACTCCAGCCTTCCAGCTTTGATGACGCACCATGCGTTTCTCTCTAGGGCTGGTTCCACTCCCTGTCTGCAGCTCTTCTCTACAAACATCCCACTGCTCCAGCATCTTCGAAATCTTGGGGTCTCCAGCACAATTCAAGCTTCACTTTCATGGCTTCATGCAATGGCCTCTCCAGACCTCCATGCAGGGGCATCCCTCACAGCTGTCCACAGTGGCTTTCCTTAACCATGGAGGAAGATTCCACAACCCCTTTACTCCTTCATGGTGCTAAAGCCAGCACCATGTGGCCAGTGTTGCCAAGTTCTAATGCCTGCTAGGGATGAAACTTGGCCCCTCCTTGAATTACATTTGCATAAGCCTTGCTTCATTGCTTCCCTTTGCTGCATATGCTTTCTTTATTACAAGTTGTAAGCTTAGCTGGGCAGAGTCTTCCCCTGAGGTCAGACACACACACACACACACACACACACACACACACACACACACACACGCTTTATTCCATTTGTGCCAGGTCTCTCCTTATCTCTTTCAACACAAGCCTTGGCTCTAACATTAAATTTCCTGATGCTCCTTTTCTCTTCAAATTGTACATTTTGTATTTCTCTTTGCCCCATTTGCTTTTCTTGCATAAGAGTGGTCATAATAGAGGCGGGCAGTGGTGGTGCCTTTAATCCCGGCACTTGGGAGGCAGAGCCAGGGGGATCTCTGTGAGTTCAAGGCCAGCCTGGGCTACAGAGTGAGTTCCAGGAAAGGTGCCAAAGCTACACAGAGAAACTCTGTCTCGGAAAAAACAAAAAAGAGTGGTCATAATAACCACAGGATAGAGTCAACATTAAGCCTCTGCCAATAAGATTAGTCCAACTTTTCACTTTAGCCTGAGGCAGATTCTTGGTACAAGGGCAAAAAGTAGCCATGTTCTTTGCCAAAGTATCACAAGAATGATCTTTAGGTGCTAATATTGTTCCCCTTTGAAACCTTTTGAGCTGGGCCTCCATAGTCCACATTGTTCTCAGCAACAGTGTCTTCCAAGCTCCTACTAGGATGCCCTTTAAGCCCTGCTTAGAACCTTCAACTGCTTTTCTAGACCAGTCTTCCATATTTCTCCAAAAGAACAGCATGGTCAGGCCTGTCACAGCAAAAGCCCACTCCCTGGTACCAATTCAGCCTTAGCTACTTTTCTATTGCTGTGAAGAGATACATAACTGAGGCAACTTATAGAAGAAAGCATTTATTTCAAGCTTACAGTTTCAGAGGGTGAGTCTGTGACCATTCAACTCTATGAGCCAATGAGGCCATTCTCATTCCAACCACCAGAATGCTCAAGTTGTTTCTATTTTGTCTTCAAAATGTAGCCAATCCCTCACCCTGATGGCCCGGGACACACACAGTCCACCCCCGATACACCCGACCTTCATCCACTGCTCAGACCTAGGACATGACTCTCTAGCTCCCAAGTCATCATCCAGGTAGGTCTCTAGAGAGAGTCCACCAAGGAAATGTGTCATCACTGGCATGAAGACTTGAACCCACAACTAACAAGAACCTCATCAGACAAAGAAACACAAACTGTGGACAAATGACCAGAGAGAAAGCAGAGATGCTATGGAAGGGCTAGGATCTGCTCATTTCACAAGGAATCTTTATATGGAGAGCACAAATCTTCAAACTGCAGATCTCAGAAACACTGATGTGGGGTGACCCTGCTGTTAGTATCCTGACCCACCCCCTGAAGACCCGCCCAGCATCCTGATGCCATCATATGTAAAGTTGTCTTTAAGAAAAAACTCCCCTTTCACGCTCTTCCACTTCTCACCAGAGGTGGCACGCACCTGCACCTCTCTCTCTCTCTCTCTCTCTCTCTCTCTCTCTCTCTCTCTCTCTCTCTCTCTCTCTCTCTCTCTCCTCTCCCTCCCTCCCTCCCTTTAATAATGAAAACTTTCCACATGGATGTCTCATCTGCCATGTGAGTACTTTCCACCATGCCACTCCACCATCCACCGAGTCTGCACGGAGTGCCTCATCCACCATGGGGCACCTTGGTCCAAACCTGCCAAAGCCTCTCCCGACATTTCACAGTATTAACACCTGAGACGCCATCAATCACTTCACAGCACACAGAAGTTATTCCAGATACTCAGGAATCTATTTTGAGAAAATATTAAGACTCCAGACGCACAGTGTCTCTCTTCTCCTCTCTATGACTCCCCACTTCTATCCTGACCAGCACTTCCCACTCGAGGAGAAATTGTTAGCTTCTCTGCAAGCACAATGAAAGCTCTTTGAGTGAGGAGAAAACGCCTTGATTTTTAACATTTGCCGCAGTGTGTACGGTTAAACACTGTGAAGGAATGGGAAAATACTTGATAAATGAGTAGGTGTCTCCTTCAGATCTTATTTCACTATCAGTCCTGAGGTTTCTCTTTGCACCTACTTGAACGCCATTTTGTGTGGAGAAATATCTAGAGGCTACACATGGGGAAGAAATTCGTTAAGTCATTAGTAACATAATCTCCCCATTCTAACTCTTCCCAGGCCCCCCTCACTCCCTCTCAACTTCATGATCTCTTGTTCTTTATTGTTTTTATAAATATGGTACACATATATGAAATCTTCAAAAAATAAAGTAATATTTGAAAAGTTTTGCAGCTCTTACATCCTTTACATTTCCTAAGCCTCACATGGATCTGGGAGATGCTCACAAGGCCCTACCTACCCCTGCTGAACTATTGGCTACTGAAGGATTCTGGGGGAGGAACAATCATTGTCTTCATTTGTGCACCCAAGGACAAGGAGTCCATTGTGCTCCAATGTGTTGAAGCACAAAGATTCTTGAGCCCACAGATCCCCAGGGAAACCCAGAATGTGAAGTGTACAGACTCGTCTTTCCAAAGGAAAAGATGTAATAGCTGTTTTCCACCCAGAAGGCTGGGAATGGACGCTGTTAATGACCTGGTGACCTTTGCTATCTGTAGATCCAGACCTCACCCAGCTCTCCCAGAAGGTTTCTCCCAGACTCTCCCTCCCTAGACCCTTATCATTACCTTTGGTTCTCAGTCAATAGAACCCTTCCTTAGGGGAGGTGTCCTGCAGTCTGAAGACCTCTCTCCTACCTCAGTCAGAGTCTGCATCAGATCCTAGGCGTTAAGCCAGTACATGTAGCCTGTCTCTAGACCCCATGTTCTTGGAAGAAATGACAAGGACTTTGAGTTGAGTTTTGATGTAATTATGCCGCCTTGTGCACCTGGGGTTGTATTACACCAGGAAACTTTTGTTTTCCCAATTGTACAGTGTTTAAATATGCTTACAATAAACTGCCTGGTGTCAGACTCCAGAAGTTTGGAACAGCACTGACTACGTCAGGCTGAACTGGGTTTTCCCTTCTTGCTTCTCATGGTTCATTTCCCTGCTGGCTGTAGCATTTGCAAGGACCACCACACCAGTGAATGACTCCAAGCACATGCTCACACAGGCAATCCTGGTTGAACTCAGTGGAAAGTGTGTGAGAAAGACTTGAATGTGAGGAAGGGATTCAGGGGTTGAGGACGAGAATAATAAAGGTGGAGGTGAGCAGTGAGGAAGGGATGAGCAGAAAGGATAGGGAGTATCGTGTTCAGAATAAACAGAATACAGTTTACACATGTATGAAATTGTCAAAGAACAAATGTGATGAAAGGTATTAATAAAATAACAATGTTTTCTTGCTTGTTACCCCGCCTGGTCCTGAATTCACCACCATCCCACCTAGCCTCTGGGTCTGATTATGCTCACACACCACCAGGCCCAGCCTGAAACTCCCACTCCGTGGAATTTGAAAAGTAACTTCCAGTTCATTGCCCTCCCTTCCCTGTCCCCCTTCCCCTCCTCCTCTTTCTACTTCCTTTCCAGTCCCCTCTTTTTCTCTTTCTTCTCTCTCTCCCTCCCTTCCCTCCTCTTCTTCAAAGAAAATCACACAGAGGAGGCTCTGTGAATTGCCAGTTTGGAACCCAGTGCTCTGGATGCTAACCACATTCTGACACTGAACCCTTTCATATCATACGCTTTCCTCCTGAGCACATCCTACTAATGTTGCTGACTTATTTTAAGTTTCCTACTGCCTTAAGCTGGCTTCTCTCTCTCTGAGTTAGCCGTTTTCATCTGGACATCCCAGTCATATATTAGGGTAGTCTTTTTTTTTCTCCCTCCTGGGAAGAATGAACTGCACCGCATTTTATTCTGATCTCATCCCACACTCTGCCAATCACCAAGTCTTCACTGAGTTCTAATGATACCTCTCCAGGTTCCTCCCACCCATCCTCAGGCTGTACTGTGCCTTCCATTATACTGTTCTAAGCACCAAGGATCATAGCTTACAGGTCAGACCTTCAAAGCATTGTTGCTATGCTCCTCCCAGACTGACAGGTCCCACATAACCACTTCCTTAATTACTTCTAGGGAATGTTACAACATATTTGTTTCCACAGGCCTGCTTTTTAAAGAGTGGTAAATGCTGTTTTCAGAAATAATTACAAGAATTTCTATGGGAAAACACCAATACTCTTCTACCATGACAAAACATTTCATGCTGATAGCATGAAATTTCTAGATCAAAGCGTGGGTAAGAATTTTAAACTGTTAAATATACTTCCAGAAAAGAAAAGACAGCACCAATTTACCTTCCTTCACAACAACAAGCATCCAATATATTTCTTAAAAATTCCAATTTAAGGCTGGTAAATGGCTTGGCAGGCAAAGGCACTTAGGGCCAAGCCTGATGTCCTGAAGTCAAGCCCTGAGACCCACATCAAGAAAGAAGAAAACCAACTCCCACAAGTGTTCCTCTGGCCTTCACACATGGCCTGGGGCACAGTCACACACACGCACATAAAGAAAGGAGATGTATTCAAAACCGTTTCAACACAGTTGTAAGTATTCCACCAAGAGTAACGCGCTGTGCTGTACATTTGTTTCTTGTGGCCTCCTGTATCTGCGCTACAGAGTATGAAAAAAAAGTTCTAAACTCCCTCAGTATCTAGCACAGAGAATGCTTCTAGAGAAACTCAGCAGCTAAGCTCAGGCTAGAGTGACTACTAGATAGACCAAGATGCAATGTCATCTTCTACGAGCAAATGCATCCCAGCAGGTGTGTGTCCACCCCGAGGAAAAGGCGAAATGGGGGAGAACCAGGAAATATGGGTAGTACTCAAAAATGTGCAACCCACAGCTAGCAGAAGCTTAATGTAGACTTTCTAACAAAGCTTTGAAGGAGATCCCTCCTTCTAAAGAGTCAGTTGTCCCCATGTGCCTTTGTTATGGATCTTCTGGCATGGGAATAGCTCCCACTGACATAAAGGACCCCAAGAGTGCATTAGTAGGCAAATTAAAAATATTTAATTTCTAGGAATTAAAGAGTCATAACTTTCTTCTGGTGAGTTCCATAGTATTAATAATTCAATAATATTATAATATAATTTTAAGAAACCCAAGTATCATTGAAGTCAGAGTTCAGAGAAAATGATAAAAATCACTTAATGTAAAGGGTAAAATCAGAACCTTAGTACTCTGGATGTGATTATTCTGTGGGTTGGTTTGAAATAAAATGACCCCCATAAACTCATAGAGAGTAGCACTATTAGGAGGTGTGGCTTTGTTGGAGTAGGTATGGCCTTATTGGAGGAAGTGTGTCAATATGGGAGTGGGCTTTGAGGTCTCCTTTGCTCAAGCCACTCCCAGTGACACAGTTCACTTCCTATTGACTGAAGATCAAGATGTAGAACTCTCAGCTCCTCCTCCAGCACCATGCCTGCCTGAACACTGCCAGCTTCTCACCATGACAATAATGGACGAAACCTCTGAAATTGTAAGTCAGCCCCAATTAAATGTTTTCCTTTATAAGAGTTGCTGTGGTCATGGTGTCTCTTCACAGCAATAGGAACCCTAAGACACTCTGCAACCTAACATACAGCATTATCTTCTTTTAGTGCCTTTCACAGTTCCTTTTGTTTTGTATTTTGTCAGTTTTTATCTGATGGGGGAATGTCTTTCTGTACACTACGAATATGTGTTGCTCTGATTGGTTAATAAATAAAGCCGCTCATACCCAAGTAAACACAAAGAGGCTTACATTAATTAAAACTGCTCAGCCATTAGCTCAGGCCTACCACTGACTACCTCTTACACTTAAACTCAGCCCATTTCTGTTAATATATATGTCGCCACATGTTCTGTGGCTTTACCTGTGTGCCATTACTTGCTGCTCCCTGGACAGTGGGCTGGCGTCTCCTGACTCAGCCTTCCTATTCCTAGAATTTTCCTCTCTGCTTATCCCACCTATACTTTCTGCCTGGCTACTGGCTAATCAGCTTTTTATTTATCAACCAAACAGAGCAACACATTCACACCATACAGAACATCCCACAGTGCCTCCCTTTTACTTCAAGGAGAAAGATGGGCATCAAAGACACTCCTTATGAGTTTATCTTCTTCTTGGCAAAAATAGCCATTTGGGCAAGAAATTGTTCTTGCCTGGACTGCTTGACAAAATGTTGTATCAACTGGACATGCAGGACCCATAGAAAGGTGACCACTGAACTTTGCAAGAAGAGATGGTCCTTCAAGTTTCTGCTTTGCAGAGGAAACTGCCAGACATTCTACAGGACACAGGAGAAAGGGACTGAAAAACTAGATCTATGGGCTGAAAATGGATGCCCCAACATTTCAGAGGAACTTTGGGTGACTGTTCAGGCAGCCAGCTGTCTCTGTCATTCTAGATTTTTGGAAGTTGCTTACAATGTACTTCCTGTTTACTTAGGTAATATTATATCCTTCTGAGGTCTTTGATGTAGTTGAAGACAAGATAGTTATAATTTTCCTTGGTTATGATAAAAGATGAATTAGATATAAAACCTTAGATTCACAAAATATGGGACAGATAGAATATTTTCTTTAATTTTACAAAATACAAATAGACTAGATATTGTAAATGTAATTTTTGCTTGATAACTGTTTTGTTATATGTAATTTTTAAAAAGATTTATTGATTTATTATGTATACAAAAGAGGGTGCCAGATCTCATTACAGGTGGTTGTAAGCCATCATGTGGGTGCTGGGAATTGAACTCAGGACCTCTGGAAGAGCAGTTGGTGCTCTTAACCTCTAAGCCATCTCTACAGCCCAAAATGTCTTTTTTTTTTTTTTTTTTTTTTTTTTTTTTTGAGCCGAGGATCAAACCCAGGGCCTTGTGCTTGCCAGGCAAGTGCTCTACCACTGAGCTAAATCCCCAACCCTATATGTAATTTTAATAGGTTAAAGTTAAAACCTTCCTTTTGTTTAGACAGAAAAGGGGAAGTAATGGGGGAATGTCTTTCTGTACTGCAAATATGTGTTGCTCTGATTGGTTGATAAATAAAGCCATTTGGTCTATGGCAAGGCAGCTTAGAGGCAGGTGGGAAATTCAAAGAGAGACAGGAAGAAGGCATGAGGGGGGGTGCCAGCAAGCCACTCAAGGAGTAACATGTAATGGGACACAGATAAAGCCATGGAACATGTGGCAACACATAGATTAATAGTTTTGGGCTAATTTAAGATATAAGAGCTAGCTAACAAAAGGCTCAAGCCATGGCCATGCAGTTATAATTAATATAAGCCTCTATGTGTTTACTTGGATCTGAGCGGCTGCAGACTGGGTGGGACACAGGAAAACTTTCAGCTACATTCATCTGTTTGTTTGGTTGTTTGGTTGGCTTGTTGGTAAGGTTTTTCTGTGTTTTTGTTTAGTTTGTTTTTGCAAAAAAATTATAGTGGACATTTGAACTCAAAATGCTGTTTCCTGTTGTTCTTAGAAAATCTTAAAAAGGAAAGCTGACGTTACATGGGTACACTGT
Organism: Onychomys torridus; assembly: GCF_903995425.1. Taxonomy (NCBI): domain Eukaryota; kingdom Metazoa; phylum Chordata; class Mammalia; order Rodentia; family Cricetidae; genus Onychomys; species Onychomys torridus. The sequence continues at coordinate 20,511,507 of NC_050456.1, forward strand.
GGACACAGTGAGATACAAAAGAAAACTGTTGCTGAAGGTTTTAAGAAGCAAGTTCAACCATCTGTCACAAAGACACAGCTGCAGGTCTTCACCTGAGCCACCAAACCATGCCCCGGGTCCTGAGTCTCAAACTCGGAATTCAAGGGTCAATGACCAAAACTACTTACTTTTCTGGTGGTCTCAGGGTGCTAGCTCCATTCCACTGTGTGTACATCTGGACAGGTGTCTACCACAGATTCTGACAGCTACTAAATGTTTAAACCACAGACCCAGAAATAAACGCTTCCTTCCTATACCTATATGAATAATTTCACACAAGCGTGTCATGAAAAAGGGTTTGTTCTGACTGTTATGAATTATGAACTACAGTTTTACTTGTTTATGGCTCACTGTGGTTTGTAGGAGCTTTACATCTCTCCTACTTTATACACAAAAAACTCTCCCACATAAAAATTAATGTCCCCATTTGACACTCAAGGAAGTGACGCTAAGAGAAAACGTGCTGGCTCAGTAGTGGTCCAGATGTCTTGTCTGTCACTCTGGGTACCAAAAACGGACATTATGCTTTCAAATGTCTATGTCAGGAAACCAGAATAGGCATGGTGTGGCACATGCCTTTAATTTTAACACTCAACAGATACAGGCAGTTCTCTGTGAATTAGAGGCTGACCTAGTATACATAAAGTTTCCAGCCAGCAGGACTACATGGGAGTTCCTGACTGGGAAAAAAATTAGAGCTGGGCTGGACAGTGTCTCCGTGTTTAAGTGTATATCCTGCCTAGCTTCCAAAGGACCCAGGATAAGTTCCCAACACCTACATCAGGCAGCTCACAACTGCCTGTAACTCTTGTTCCAAGGAATCCAATCCACTTCATTCACAGGCACAAACCCACACAAACACTTAGAGAGAAAGTGAAGAAACTGGAAGAAGTCAAGACTATTCACACTCATCAATTGGAAGATTCAATACCCAGGAAATGGCTCTCACCAAAGTCTTCTGTACATTTAACACAATCTCCACCAAAATCCAATGCCAAATTCACAAGAACATAAGAAATCTACAGTTCATATAAAGGCACAAAATCCCTCAGTAGACAAAGCAACCCTGAAAAGAAGGATGAGTCTGGGAGGGTCACCATACCTGGTTTCAAATTATACTACAGAGTCACAGTAACAAAAATTGCATAGAAATGGCACAAAGAATGGACACGTGTACCAGTGGAATGGAACAGAAGATCTGGATATAAACCCACACACATACAACACCTAATGTTGTACAAAGATGCCAAGAGCTCTTGTTGGCAAAAAGCCAGCTTCTAACAAATGGTGCTGAGTAAACCAAACACCCAAATGTAAAAGAATAGACTTGACCGCTCTCTCTCTCCATACACAAAAATAAACCCCAACCAGATCAAAGGCTTTAACATAAGACCCGAAACTCTGAAACTGCTGAAGGAAAAGGGAAGGAAATGCTGCAGGGTGAAGGCACTGGGAGAGCACTTTCTGAATGGAACTCTGGTTGCTCAGGAAATAAGCCCACCAGATGGCAAGTGGGACCTCATTTATGAGCCTCATGTACCGGGAAGGAAACAGTCAAATGAAGCGCAGCCTAAAAGACTGAAGAAAATCTCCATGTGCTATACACCTGGCAGAAGATTAACATGACACTTACAAAAGCTGCCAGCAAAACGGCTGAGTGAGTAAAAGCACTTGTCCACCCAGGGTGATGACCCGAGGTGACCCTTGAGAGCCATATGGTGGAAAGAACTGACTTTCATCCTCTGATCTCAAAATGCACTGTGGCACAGGCACTTTCTCAAATAAGCAAGTGTAATTTTTAAAATAAAAAGCAGACAACATTCCTAGCTGTTGCTGGTTAATTTTTGTCACCTTGACAAAAAACTAAAGCTATCTGGGACATGTGGACTTAGCCCACAGTGAGCAGTAGCACCCACCCATGTGCAGGTGGTCCTGGGTTATATAAAAGGAGACTGAGCAAGCACAGGCAGCGAGCCAGTAAGCAGCACCCCTCCGTGGTTCTGCTTCCGTTCCTGCCTCCAGGTCCTGCCTGAAGTTTCTGATTTGGCTTCCTGTATGATGAACTATAACCTCTAAAATGAAATCAGTCCTTCCCTCCCAAAGCTGCTTTTGGTGGTGGTACTCATCACAGCCACAGAAAGCAGACCAGAACATTAGCTGTCAGAGGGATGCCAATATAAACCACTTTGAGATCCCATCGCCCCTCAGTAAGAAGGGCTGTCATCACAATACCCACAGATGAATGGAGCTCTTATCCCTCGTCAAAGAAGCTCCTTGATGCAGCAGACAGAGACCATTACAGAAGGTCATGACTGGTCAAAATGCAGAGGGCTACTGAACATGGGGGTGCCCAGCTTCAATTGATACATCTACAACACAAAGGTTCTCTCTAAGGCCCACACAGTATCTGGTGTAACTTCAATTCTATTACTGTGAGTTTCTTCTACATCAGTAAGTCCTGGTGGGGAACCTACCACTGTTGTTTTTGCTAAATGAATCTACTCCAGAGACTCATTACTGGTCCAAGTGACGCAAATAAGTGACTGTGGAATGCTTGGTCATAAGTCAGACCTTCTCCAAGGCTCAAAGAACACTGCAGAAAAAGGGGTGATAAGAAGGTAAGAGTCAGAGGTGGTGGGGCAGATCATTGCGCTAAGCTATCTTCTGGGCATGGATAGCCTTTGCACTAAAGAACCCACACAGCTGTGAGTACCTGAACAAGAACACACAAGATGGACCATCAGCAGTCCATCAGGGAGCAGAGGTCCCAAGGTCCTATCTGTCCATACGTTGTTAATAACTGGTGGAGTCAGCGACGTTTTCTTCAGTGGTGTAGCCCCTGGGATGTTGCCCACAGATAACCTCTGACCCATGCCACTTAAGCATCCCAATTTAAACTTGTCAGATCACCAAAAACAAAAACAAGATATAAAAACAGAAGGAGGTCTAGTAAGGAAGAGGAAGGGGATCAGCAGGAGTGAATAATGAAGACTGAATATCGTCAAAATATACCACATATGCATGAAAATGTCAGAATGAAACCCATTAATATGTATAACTAGTGTGTGCTAGTTAAAAATGTTATTAAACCCATGCATTGAATTTTTAAATTTTTCTTTTTTTTCCCCAGGGCCTTGCACTTGCTAGGCAAGCGCTCTACCACTGAACTAAATCCCCCACCCCTGAATTTTTAAAATTTTAACACGTGTATTTTACATTTCCAGAAAATTCTCTCTATCTCTTTTTTTTTTTTCCCACAACTCCACTTACCCAATCCTGGTCTTGGCAGGTAGGGAATGCTGTTGTTGTCATTTAATTGTTTGGTTTGAAAAATTCTTGTTGATCTTCATGAATGTATCCATTATTGCCTGCCCTAAGTATTTGTACCATTCCATTAACAATTAAGAATCTATTTTAGGCCATGGCGGCTCCTTTCCTCCTCAAATTTTACATGTTGTAATTTACCCTGCTCAGCTTGCTCCTTTTAATTATGAATCTTTGTTAGTTACTAATAACCACACGGTAGAGTCTATATGAGGCTGTTTTGAGATTTCCTCTGCCAGTGAAATCAATCCAAAACTCTTTAGCCCCTGGCAGACTCTTTGGACAAGGGCAAAAAGCACCTTCATTCTTCACCAAAATATCACAAGAATGATCTCTAGGCCACGTATTAATAATCTCCTCCTCTGAAACCTCTTGAGCCAGCCCCCCACAGTTCAAATCACACTGAGCACCAGTGTCGTCCATGCTCCTGCTGGAATGTCCCATTAAACAGCACTTGAAGTGTTCAACTGCTTTCCTAATTCACAATCCCAAGATCCATGTTCCTTCAAAGAAAAGCATGGTCAGGCCTACCACAGCAATACCCCAGTCCCTGGTACCAACTATGTCTTAATCAGGGTTTCTGTTGTTGTGAAGAGACACTATGACCACAGAAACTCTTTTTTTTTTTTGAGCTGGGGATCGAACCCAGGGCCTTGCGATTGGTAGGCAAGCGCTCTACCACTGAGCTAAATCCCCAACCCCACAGAAACTCTTATAAAGGAAAATATTTCACTGTGGTGGCTCACTTACAGTTCAGAGGTTCAGTCCACTATTGTCATGGTGGGAAGCAAGGCAGCATGCAGGCAACACAATGTTAGAGAAGGAGCTGAGAGTTCCTGAATGTTGATGCACAAGCAACAGGAAATGGTGTGAGGCACTGGGCATGGCTTGAACATTCATGAGACCTCAGAGCCCACCTCCACAGTGACACAGTTCCTCCAATAAGACCACACCCACTCCAACAAAGCCACATCTCCTAATAGTGCCACTCCCTTTGGGGATTATTTTCTTTCAAACCATCACAGGGGTCTTTTTAAAAAATTTCTTTTTGAAATTTATTTATTCTTTCACAATTTGATATACAAAAAAATAATATATATATGTACTTCGATCAAATGCCTTCCATTATTTGCTCTTATGCATTTCCCTCTCCCACCCCTCAGTAGGGGTCTCCTTTGCAGGTGGAAGTGTGACTAATATATTCTTGTTTGTTAATTTAGCTGAATTAACCATTTTTAAAGCTGAGAATGCCAATACTTTCTTTCACCAAACAAACCTTTCCTGTGCCTCATCCCAGTCTCTGGAGAGACTTTTAGAACTTCCCTTTAAAGTCTGAGAACTTGATATGAATTTCAGTGGTATGAGGCGGGCCCAGTGACGTGACTCTGCACTGACCCAGAGGAGGAATAGCCCCTAAAGCCACCTTTCCAGATAGATCTTTAACCCAAGTAACAACCGGAAACCAAGTCCCTTCAACGCGGGGAACGCAATGCCTAAGCTTTAAAAGAGTCCGAATCTTCATGAAGGCGTGCTCACAACACCCTACCACTTTCCTCCATTCTCATTCAAAATATCCCAAGCTGTAGCAATCTCTACCACATTCAGTTTGCAAGGACTGATCTGCTTTTTACTCAAACAGTACCACTGAGCATACGAAATCACACTTTTAAATTTAGGGTTAACATGTCATTAAATAAACAACTTTAGAGTTTATATTTAGTTTGCTTTCATAAAACTAGTAAAAGAAAATGATCCTAAGTTTTATGTATGGGCATATTCAAATAACACTAGAGAATTAATTCATTAACACCAGAATTGTTTTCTTTGGAGGACATCCTTTCTTTGTTCCACCTGGAAGAAGGCTGGGCTGTCTCATGTCCAGGACCTCCAGCCCTCACCACCATCCCTCCCTCCACAAGAGTCACCAAGTCAGACGTGATTCTGTAAATATTCCTTCCTCCGCCATCTTCATGTCTTCTGCCTTAGTTGAATCCCCCAAAGGTTTGTCAGCAGAGGAAGGAGGAGATGAGACCCAGGCTCCTGTGTGTGGTGTCGCCATACTGCTTGGACTTCACTTGGCACAAGTGTGTTATCACACAGCAAGTGGTGTCATATTGCACAACACAATAGACAAAGCCACAAAGTATGGTGGTGTGGCCTGTAATCCTAGCACCAAGAAGTCTGAAGCATGAGGATGGCCCACTCCAGCTACCTTGTGAGACTCTGCCTCAAAAGCACAAAAACAGGCTGGAGAGATGGCTCCATGTTAGTGAAGAACATGTACTGCTCTTCTAGAGTACCTGAGCTCTGTTCCCTGCACCCACATTAGGGGGCTCACAACAGCCTATAACCCTAGCTCCAGGGGAGTCAATATCCCCTCTGGCTTAGATAGGCACCTGCACTTGCATATGCAAACTCACACACACACACAGAGGCTATGTGAGCACTGAGCTATGATGGGAGAATTTAGTTATGAGGACATCAGCCTGATGATCTAGAACATTTTTAAATTATCATCAAAATAAAAGCCACAAAACTTCTAAAAATTCCCACAAACAAGTCATGAGCAATCCCTTCTCATGTGCCAAGCAAACAGGTGGCACGGTGGCATCACAAATAAGAGATATTCCACTGACAGTTTGATGTTTAATAGCCAGCAATGCAGCCTCCTAAGGCAATTCTTTGAGATGATTTAGGCCCCAAATAATACCATTAACTTAAGAAAATATGAGGGTAAGGGAGAATTGTTTTTATAATAGGGCGAGGTGGTTTAATTGTACAGTCTTACCAACAATTCTAGGAAGCTCAATAGCTTAGTGCAGTGGTTCTCAACTTTCCTACTGCTGCACCCCTTTAATACAGTTCCTCATGACCCTCAACCATAAAATTATTTGTATTGCTACTTCATAACTGTACCTTTGCTACTGTTATGAATCATAATGTAAACATGTGATATGTGACCCCTAAGGGGTCATGACCCATGGGTGGAGAACCACTAGCTTAGAGCATTCAGTGTGCTGCCTCCCATCCTCCTCCAGGGTTCCCCAACTTGTTCTTGCTAATCACCCTCAACTATCAGCCCCGGCTGCTGCTGATAGAAATATTCCTGTCGACCTACAGCATTTAAGGTAACTGCTTCTTTACAGGAAAGTGTCAAATCTTCCATGAGTTTTGCGATGAGATAAGTTGCTGAGGGAGATGGATTCATTTATTCATTCATTTTTTTCTCAAATATCCAACAAGGAGCAACTCAGTGTCTGTAGCAACCTAGCAATGGGATATAAGTGAGCAGGAGAATGCCCCTGTTCTCATGAGGCATAATTCAATGATGGCTAAATATATGAGCAAAAAATATAAGTCCTGTTGTAATAAGCCCTACAAATAATAATGATGATGGTTATGATGATGATAATAAGGCAGGTATATTACTCAGGATCCTCTAGAGTAACAGAGAGAATAGAATAAATACATAGATTATTATATATTATATATTAATATTATTGTGTTAATTACAATGTATAATGTATACTATACTAATGAATATAATATATATTAGTAATATATGTTCATTTTATTAGCTCTGTTATTGTACATATAAAGGGGATTTACTAGAATGGCTTAGAGACTGTGATCCAACTAATCTAACAATGGCTGGCTGTGAACAGAAAGTCTAAGAATCCAGAAGTTTCTCAGTCTACAAGTTTACAGTGTCTCAACTGGTCTTCAGTAGATGCTGAGGTCCTGAAGAGGAAGGCTCTAATGCCAGTGAAGAAATAGATTTGCTAGAAAGGTAAGGGTAAACAGAGAAAGAGCAAAAGCTTCCTTCTTCCATGTCCTTATATAGGCTTCCAGAAGAAGATATAGCCCAGATTAAGGTGTACCTTACTACCTCAAGATCCAGATTAAAGGCATGTGTCTTCCTACCTCAAAGATCAGTTTAGAAGTGGATCTACCTACTTCAAATTAAGCAGAAATCCTCAGAAGATGTCCCCTCCATTTCTTTAATTTTAGTTATTTCTAGATGCAGTCAAGTTTACAACCAAGAATAATCATCACAGCAGGCTAAAGTCAAACTGCTAGAGGTGGCTGCTTTCCTAGTCATCTCTAGGGCTCTTCAGATAGGCATAGAACTAACTGCTCTGGGCCTCCTGGGATGAAAGCCTACTCCTCGATCTGTCATTCCGCCTCCAGCTTTATGAGAATGAGTGACAAATCTCTCTTCCATGTCTTCACTGAAAACAAAAGTAGTCCCAACCACCTGTTCTTCAAACAGAGATCATCACAATACACCTTGTACTAACCACTAAGCTTCTCACTACAGCATATCTACTATATTATACCAATCAAGCAGAAGATGCCGCCCCCCCCCCCAGCGAGGCCTCCTCTTGTTGAGCATTTGAGATTCTGAGTGTGTGGGATACAACCATGATTTTTCTCACTGTAGGAGAACATTCAGCTTTAACATCTCTGTCCCAGTGACTTCTAATTCTTTCCAGGACACTGACAAAATGCACTCATGGGTATAGAAAGTGCCACATAGTCAAAACAGTCTCCCAAGACTCTTCTAGTAGAATGTTGCTAAGCCTGAAAGCTTATAAGCTGGTAACAGTTCCTCTAACAGACAGTATTCTACTTCTCAGAGACATGTATTAGGCATGTTAACACCAAAATCCATTTCTAAAGTTTGAACTTAATATCTAAGAAACATGTATTTTAAGCAGTGTTTCTCAAAGTGTGGTCCCCAGACCAGCAGCAGAATATCACCTGAGAACATGTTAGAAATTCCAATTATGGCCTCTGTCCTCCCTGCCCCACCCCTGCTACACACTGAGTCAGAAATGCCCAGCATGGTGGTTTGAGTAGTGGTGGCCCCCTTGACTCGTATCTTTGAATGCTTAGTCAACAGGGACTGGAACTGTTGGAAAGGTTGGAAGTGTAGCCTCGTTGAAGGAAGTGTATCACCGGTGGTGGGCTTTGAGGTTTCAAAAGCCCATGCAAGCCCCATTCTCTCTCTCTCTCTCTCTCTCTCTCTCTCTCTCTCTCTCTCTCTCTCTCTTTCCCTCTCTCTCCCTTTCCCCTCCCACAAACAGGTCAAGATGTAGCTCTTGGCTATTTCTCCAGCACCATGCCTGCCTGCCACCATGCTCCCTATCATGACAATGGACTAAACCTCTGAAACTGTAAACAAGACCCCCATTACATGCTTTCTTTAATAAGAGTTCCCTTGACCATGGTGTCCCTTCACAGCAATCAAACAGTGACTAAGACCAGCAATCTATGTTTAATAGGATTTCAAGGTAATCCTTAATGTTAAAGGAACCACTGATCCAAGGCATCCTAAAAAGACCATGCTTGTCACTATTACAAAGAAGTAGCCTAAAATGAAGCAAGTTAGCAGATACCACACTAAAACTATTGAAAGCTATTGGGGTCGAAACTCTCAATAGCTTTCTCCCAGGGTCTGTGGAAGAATCTACAACCAGCTGATAATCTAATCTTTGACGGTATTAAATGAATCTATGTACATGAAATTCTTTAGTAAATAAATTTTATTCTTCTGAGTCAGTTCTCTCTACATGGCTTCTATTCTGCTCCCTTACTTTGCTCCTTTCTTGCCTGATTTCTCTCTACACTTATCTGCTGTCCCCTCTAGGTTCTGTCTTAATTCCTTCATCTAGTTCTGCCCCACCTAGGTTCTCATCCATCTAGTCCTTTCCCGCCTCAGCTCCTCTCCCATCTCCTTCTTTCTCACCTCCTTCTTTCTTATCGTGTTCCTCCCCATCTTGCTCTTCCTTATCTTCCACCTTGTTCCTATAGTTCTCTCCTCTAGGCCTTCAATCTAGTTCTTCCCCGTCTCAGTTCATTCCTCTCCAGTTCTTACCCCTCCAGTTCTTACCCATCTAGTTCTTCCATTCTCTTTTTCTCCTCTGTTCCCTTCCTCTGAAAATAAAACTGCCTTTTACCCCTTTGGTCCTTCTCTCTCCGGCCATTTTCTGGCAGGGTGGGGGAAGTGTGCTCCGTCTCTAGGCAACTTCCGTCACAGTAGATGCACCTGGTCATTGTTAAAAGGAGATCTAAAACTAGAGATAAGATTTGGAAAAGGAGAAAGTTAAGCTTAATTAGCACATCCACCAGGACTTCTCAAACAGACAGTCTGGATTCGTAAGTCGGTTCCCAGAGAGTCTGGGAGGTATCTCAGATAAGATGGTCCTGGCCGGATGCCGCTAATGACATGATTACAGAAAGGCCTGAAATTAGGGATTTTAACTGCATTACTGCACAGAAGTTATCTAAATATTCCATTAGTAGAGGGGAAATTGTGCCCAATGAATGATGGAAAAGCTACAATAGCACACGAGAAATTCATAGCAGGAAACAACTAATAATCAAAAGCCAGTATCACCAAGATTCCTTGAGCCTTGGCTTGACCTCTGGAAGAGTTCTTAACTCCTCCAAGTGTAGTTTTGTCATAATCAGCTGAATTCCTGCTTCATATACTTTTTGTGGCTTGCAACATAAAACAATTTAAGAACATAGCAAGCTAGTGGAGAAAGTAAAGTACTTGACTTCACTCTATTATTTATTTTTTTCCAAATCTGGGTCTCAGAGGGTATGGGACCACTTCACTGTATAAGTAGCTGGTCAGATTCTGGGTCCAGATCTAGACAGAAGGCAGAAGTATGACACAGTCCAGAAAAGCAAGCACAAACACTCCAGAACACCAGCTGCTCTTCATCATTCACAGTCGGATTTTATGCTCCACCCCATACCATGGCACATTAAAAACATGCCCATCTGCTGTAAGCACAATCCCACCCTGCTTGTAAATTATTCTATCACCTCCAAATACGGCACACATTTAAAAATACATCATTGCAGTTTATGGACCGGTGTCTTTTGCAAATGCAAGTCCAGTTAATGGCATTCTCAGCTGTGGCCTTCCCTGTGCTGGAATACAACTGGCTGCCAGGAGTGTATTCTCTGCAAGAACCACCGGAAGACTCCTCTCCTCCCTCCTGTGTAGTAAATTCCAAAAGCACTCAAACTCTTGGGAAGCAGTGAAGGATATCTGGTCCCTTGACAGTCCATCAATAAAAACCAAAATTGTGGCTCATGCCTGTCATCCCAGCACTCAAGATGTGGAGTCAGGAAAATCAAAAAGTTCAAGGTCATCCTCAGCTACCAGGTAAATTCAAGGTCAACCTGGGATACATGAGAAAGGACATAAAGATTAAATTAACCAAAGAAATTAGGTTCTCCAAGGTAATGGTGGATCCAATTTTAAAACTCTAGACTTAGCTACAAAGTAGGTCCCTTTCTTGGCTAATTACCAAAATGAATGAAGGGTTGAGTTCAACCACAGTAAAAGGAGGTTGCCCTGTACATCCCCTCTCCACTCCTGGGCACCTTTCCTCCCCACCACACCCAACCCAGCCAGTTATTCCTGGCAATGCTCCACTCATCACCTTGACCCAGATGTCTAAGGCTGAGTGAGAACAGCGCTGTCAGATTTCATAAATGTGTGGTGATGACTCCAACCAAAAGAGACATTCTGTCACAAGGGAAGCAGAGCTTGTCAGGCAAAATCACATTAACATTGGGAAGTGCTCAGGTTTCGGGTTAGAAGGTTTTATTTTTAGAGATAAGTTTTCTATTTCATAATTTGCACAAAAAAAAAAATAAGTACAATATAATAAACGGTGCTTCATTTTAAAAAACCAGAACTAGCATTTTACTACCATGGAACCATTAAAATGTATATTTGTCAAAATCAAGACCATTCCAATTCTTCAAGAAGTTTAAGCTTTGGACTATATTCCGCTTATTCTAGAAATTGATTACCATTCCTTATTTTGCCCTGTGAAACATTTCACCCTTCCAACAAGTCCAAAATGAGCTAATTTGCATCTGCTTTCCACACAGGCACCAAAGCCCGGGAGACAGTGCTTTCCTTCTGGCCCGCTTCTGGGAGTCCGGCGCCCGCCCCACCCACCCCCACTCTGCCGCGATTTCTTCCATTCTCCTCATCTCCTTTCTCTTCTTTCCTCTGTCCATTCCTCCCTAACAACAAAGTTCTGAAGAAAAAAAAACAAGCTAAGGGTGAAAATATTTACAGGGTGAGAATTTCCATTTCCCGCTTCCACTTGAAGGAAAGAGTGAGGGGTCGGGATGATGATTTACTGGGTTTTGTGTCTCCCTTGCCAGGTACAGAAGGTCCCTTGGTTTTGTGATTCTTTCCCATCTTGGTGGCCAAGCAAACCACAAAGGGGTCACTTCTGTGCTTCCCCAGGATGAAGAGCTCCATTAGCACATGGGGACACAAGAGGGAACAGCATGCCCCCAACAGCCCTGCCAGGAAAAGCAGCAGCCGGTGGAGTCAGCAAGAGCAACACAACCCGCCCTGGCCTCCCTCCCTCTGAGAATCACCCCATCCATGTGTTTACAGGGAGCCGGAAAAGGCTGTGAGAAAGCGTTCACGGCAATCCTGTCAGCCCACCTGCTTGGCCAGGGATGGATGTCTCCCACCCAGGCCTCCAGCCCGGCGGCTGGGGGAGCAGGTGAAGCACCTGGTAACTTTCCATGAGACAATAAGAGGCCCTCCCCTCAGCCACCTAGCAGTGTGTCAAAAACACAAGAACATTACAAGTCAGGGTAAAAGGAGAACAGCACCACTGGAGAGCTAGGCAGACCTCAGGGGCTGCTGACCTGAGCTTGGTCTCTCCAGTGGGAGACAAGGTAGAGCAGCCCGAGGATGACATCAGACGGTGACCTCTGGCCTGCGCAGGTAGGCACAGATACAAGCAGCCCCACCCACATATACAGGCACATATATGTGTGGTTGCGCCCACACATGCATATGCTTACATACACATGTATGTGTGCTTTGGGGGTGTGTGCACATGTACACGCACATGTACACACACACACACACACACACACACACACACACACACACACACACACACACACACACACACACACACACACACACGCACACATCTAGGAGGAAAGTGCAGGAAGCTTGTAAAGCCAAGAACTATGACAGACTAGAAAACTGCATACAGGTTCTGGTGTGGCTCATTCTTAAAAGAGATGGTATTGATAATCATCATGTTAACCAAAATAAGCCCATTCTATTAAAAAAAATAAATTAATTAATTAATTTTTAAAAAGTCAGTGTTTTCTCTCATATGTGCAAACTGGGGGCAGGGAGAGGACATGCTGGAATGGGATGTTTAGTTAGGGTTTCTACTGCTGTCCTAAAAGACCATGACCCAAAGCAAGTGGAGAGGAGAGGGTTTATTTCTCTTCCACAATAGTCTAACCTCACAGGAGGTGGAGGCAGGAAATTAAGGCGGGAACCTGGAGGAACTGAATCAAAAGCCATGGAGGGGTGCTGCTTCTTGGCCTGCTCAGCTTGCTTTCTCACAGTACCCACACCACCAGCCCAGGGGTGGCACAGTGAACTGGGCCCGCCAACATCCATCATCAGCCAAGAGAACACACCCTAGGCTTGCCCCCAGGCCAGCGCTGGTGCGGGTTATTTCCTCAACTGAGATTCCCTCTTCTAAAACATCCCTGGCTCCTGTCACCTTGACATAAAACCAGCCAACCAGACACACTGATAATGAGGAAAGGAGCAGAAAAATAAGAAAATGTCCTAGAGGGGTGAATGTGATTTTAAAAAATGCTATATGCATGTTTGGAGGTGTCATAATGAAACCCAGTGCTCTATACAATGTATTGTGAGATCACACTCACTTAAACACACACATACACACACACACACTCACATATTCACACATTCACACACACACACACTCACATATTCACACATTCACACACACACTCACATGCTCACACATACACACACACTCACATATTCATACACACTTACACACACACATACATACACACACATTCACACACACAAGGGTTTGGTGGTTATCCAGGAAGCAGAACATAGTGAGTGCAGATAGATAGATAAAGAGCTATACCAAAAATAAAAATAGACTTAGAAATCATTATCATGGCTTACTGCCATTTTTCTAAAACTTACAGGTTCTTTTCTACTCTGTAGGGTTGTGACAACTGTCAAATCAAGTCTCTGGACCCGGGCTGGAGAGATGACTTGGCAGCTAAGAGCCCTGGCTGCTCTTCCAGAGGAGCTGGTTCAATTCTCAGCACCCATGGGGCAGCCCAGGACAGTCTGTAACTCCAGGCCCGAGGGAGCTGGTGCCCTCTTCCAGCCTCCTCATGAACCAGGCACTCACACACATACATGCAGGTAAAAGACCATACACACAAAAATTTTAAAATAAACAAATTAAATTAAAAAGACATCTGAGCCAAATGAGAAAAAAGTTCTAGTTGTTTCCATTCAATGGGATTAATTGAATGAATGCTCCCAACTCTCTATATTATAAATGGCATCAGGTTCAACTCCCAAAAAAGCCAGTGAGATAGACCGGAGATAGTATGGCTCCTCCTCCTGCTTAAGACTCACAGAAGTCAAGGACAAGCCTCAGCACACAGGCAGCAAGCACACTGCAAGGTGTAAACTCCCTGGACAAGCATCTCTGAAGACACTAGTTTTGGTGTCTGCTCCAGAAAATTCATTCACAATGTGCTTTGTTATTGTGGGCCTGAGGACAGGCACAGAAGGACTCTCTAATCTAGCTCATGTACTTGAAAGAATAGATATGTCCTGTGACAGCTTTGGAGCCTTTCACTATATTGTGAATGGGTGCCCAAGTGTTTTCATATAACCACCCTCAACCAGCAAGTGCTGATATCTAAAACACACTGTGTTGTGTTCATCACAAGGGAACAAAAAGCGGCCTTTCTCACTGCCAGGGACAATAACTGAAATCAAATATTTTCTAAGTAAATATTTTTGGTTTGCTAAGTCACACAGTCAGCTTTCAGATTATGCATCAAAACAGAAGGCCTTTTCCAAGTTTAAAAAAAAAATCACAACTATTTTGTAAACAAAACACTAAGCAAACATGAACTTGAGCATCTCTGAAGGTCAGATCTGAGACTCATC